>NC_139394.1:67292500-67319144 GCF_054392235.1 Sus scrofa
GGTTAGGGTTAGGGTTAGGGTTAGGGTTAGGGTTAGGGTTAGGGTTAGGGTTAGGGTTAGGGTTAGGGTTAGGGTTAGGGTTAGGGTTAGGGTTAGGGTTAGGGTTAGGGTTAGGGTTAGGGTTAGGGTTAGGGTTAGGGTTAGGGTTAGGGTTAGGGTTAGGGTTAGGGTTAGGGTTAGGGTTAGGGTTAGGGTTAGGGTTAGGGTTAGGGTTAGGGTTAGGGTTAGGGTTAGGGTTAGGGTTAGGGTTAGGGTTAGGGTTAGGGTTAGGGTTAGGGTTAGGGTTAGGGTTAGGGTTAGGGTTAGGGTTAGGGTTAGGGTTAGGGTTAGGGTTAGGGTTAGGGTTAGGGTTAGGGTTAGGGTTAGGGTTAGGGTTAGGGTTAGGGTTAGGGTTAGGGTTAGGGTTAGGGTTAGGGTTAGGGTTAGGGTTAGGGTTAGGGTTAGGGTTAGGGTTAGGGTTAGGGTTAGGGTTAGGGTTAGGGTTAGGGTTAGGGTTAGGGTTAGGGTTAGGGTTAGGGTTAGGGTTAGGGTTAGGGTTAGGGTTAGGGTTAGGGTTAGGGTTAGGGTTAGGGTTAGGGTTAGGGTTAGGGTTAGGGTTAGGGTTAGGGTTAGGGTTAGGGTTAGGGTTAGGGTTAGGGTTAGGGTTAGGGTTAGGGTTAGGGTTAGGGTTAGGGTTAGGGTTAGGGTTAGGGTTAGGGTTAGGGTTAGGGTTAGGGTTAGGGTTAGGGTTAGGGTTAGGGTTAGGGTTAGGGTTAGGGTTAGGGTTAGGGTTAGGGTTAGGGTTAGGGTTAGGGTTAGGGTTAGGGTTAGGGTTAGGGTTAGGGTTAGGGTTAGGGTTAGGGTTAGGGTTAGGGTTAGGGTTAGGGTTAGGGTTAGGGTTAGGGTTAGGGTTAGGGTTAGGGTTAGGGTTAGGGTTAGGGTTAGGGTTAGGGTTAGGGTTAGGGTTAGGGTTAGGGTTAGGGTTAGGGTTAGGGTTAGGGTTAGGGTTAGGGTTAGGGTTAGGGTTAGGGTTAGGGTTAGGGTTAGGGTTAGGGTTAGGGTTAGGGTTAGGGTTAGGGTTAGGGTTAGGGTTAGGGTTAGGGTTAGGGTTAGGGTTAGGGTTAGGGTTAGGGTTAGGGTTAGGGTTAGGGTTAGGGTTAGGGTTAGGGTTAGGGTTAGGGTTAGGGTTAGGGTTAGGGTTAGGGTTAGGGTTAGGGTTAGGGTTAGGGTTAGGGTTAGGGTTAGGGTTAGGGTTAGGGTTAGGGTTAGGGTTAGGGTTAGGGTTAGGGTTAGGGTTAGGGTTAGGGTTAGGGTTAGGGTTAGGGTTAGGGTTAGGGTTAGGGTTAGGGTTAGGGTTAGGGTTAGGGTTAGGGTTAGGGTTAGGGTTAGGGTTAGGGTTAGGGTTAGGGTTAGGGTTAGGGTTAGGGTTAGGGTTAGGGTTAGGGTTAGGGTTAGGGTTAGGGTTAGGGTTAGGGTTAGGGTTAGGGTTAGGGTTAGGGTTAGGGTTAGGGTTAGGGTTAGGGTTAGGGTTAGGGTTAGGGTTAGGGTTAGGGTTAGGGTTAGGGTTAGGGTTAGGGTTAGGGTTAGGGTTAGGGTTAGGGTTAGGGTTAGGGTTAGGGTTAGGGTTAGGGTTAGGGTTAGGGTTAGGGTTAGGGTTAGGGTTAGGGTTAGGGTTAGGGTTAGGGTTAGGGTTAGGGTTAGGGTTAGGGTTAGGGTTAGGGTTAGGGTTAGGGTTAGGGTTAGGGTTAGGGTTAGGGTTAGGGTTAGGGTTAGGGTTAGGGTTAGGGTTAGGGTTAGGGTTAGGGTTAGGGTTAGGGTTAGGGTTAGGGTTAGGGTTAGGGTTAGGGTTAGGGTTAGGGTTAGGGTTAGGGTTAGGGTTAGGGTTAGGGTTAGGGTTAGGGTTAGGGTTAGGGTTAGGGTTAGGGTTAGGGTTAGGGTTAGGGTTAGGGTTAGGGTTAGGGTTAGGGTTAGGGTTAGGGTTAGGGTTAGGGTTAGGGTTAGGGTTAGGGTTAGGGTTAGGGTTAGGGTTAGGGTTAGGGTTAGGGTTAGGGTTAGGGTTAGGGTTAGGGTTAGGGTTAGGGTTAGGGTTAGGGTTAGGGTTAGGGTTAGGGTTAGGGTTAGGGTTAGGGTTAGGGTTAGGGTTAGGGTTAGGGTTAGGGTTAGGGTTAGGGTTAGGGTTAGGGTTAGGGTTAGGGTTAGGGTTAGGGTTAGGGTTAGGGTTAGGGTTAGGGTTAGGGTTAGGGTTAGGGTTAGGGTTAGGGTTAGGGTTAGGGTTAGGGTTAGGGTTAGGGTTAGGGTTAGGGTTAGGGTTAGGGTTAGGGTTAGGGTTAGGGTTAGGGTTAGGGTTAGGGTTAGGGTTAGGGTTAGGGTTAGGGTTAGGGTTAGGGTTAGGGTTAGGGTTAGGGTTAGGGTTAGGGTTAGGGTTAGGGTTAGGGTTAGGGTTAGGGTTAGGGTTAGGGTTAGGGTTAGGGTTAGGGTTAGGGTTAGGGTTAGGGTTAGGGTTAGGGTTAGGGTTAGGGTTAGGGTTAGGGTTAGGGTTAGGGTTAGGGTTAGGGTTAGGGTTAGGGTTAGGGTTAGGGTTAGGGTTAGGGTTAGGGTTAGGGTTAGGGTTAGGGTTAGGGTTAGGGTTAGGGTTAGGGTTAGGGTTAGGGTTAGGGTTAGGGTTAGGGTTAGGGTTAGGGTTAGGGTTAGGGTTAGGGTTAGGGTTAGGGTTAGGGTTAGGGTTAGGGTTAGGGTTAGGGTTAGGGTTAGGGTTAGGGTTAGGGTTAGGGTTAGGGTTAGGGTTAGGGTTAGGGTTAGGGTTAGGGTTAGGGTTAGGGTTAGGGTTAGGGTTAGGGTTAGGGTTAGGGTTAGGGTTAGGGTTAGGGTTAGGGTTAGGGTTAGGGTTAGGGTTAGGGTTAGGGTTAGGGTTAGGGTTAGGGTTAGGGTTAGGGTTAGGGTTAGGGTTAGGGTTAGGGTTAGGGTTAGGGTTAGGGTTAGGGTTAGGGTTAGGGTTAGGGTTAGGGTTAGGGTTAGGGTTAGGGTTAGGGTTAGGGTTAGGGTTAGGGTTAGGGTTAGGGTTAGGGTTAGGGTTAGGGTTAGGGTTAGGGTTAGGGTTAGGGTTAGGGTTAGGGTTAGGGTTAGGGTTAGGGTTAGGGTTAGGGTTAGGGTTAGGGTTAGGGTTAGGGTTAGGGTTAGGGTTAGGGTTAGGGTTAGGGTTAGGGTTAGGGTTAGGGTTAGGGTTAGGGTTAGGGTTAGGGTTAGGGTTAGGGTTAGGGTTAGGGTTAGGGTTAGGGTTAGGGTTAGGGTTAGGGTTAGGGTTAGGGTTAGGGTTAGGGTTAGGGTTAGGGTTAGGGTTAGGGTTAGGGTTAGGGTTAGGGTTAGGGTTAGGGTTAGGGTTAGGGTTAGGGTTAGGGTTAGGGTTAGGGTTAGGGTTAGGGTTAGGGTTAGGGTTAGGGTTAGGGTTAGGGTTAGGGTTAGGGTTAGGGTTAGGGTTAGGGTTAGGGTTAGGGTTAGGGTTAGGGTTAGGGTTAGGGTTAGGGTTAGGGTTAGGGTTAGGGTTAGGGTTAGGGTTAGGGTTAGGGTTAGGGTTAGGGTTAGGGTTAGGGTTAGGGTTAGGGTTAGGGTTAGGGTTAGGGTTAGGGTTAGGGTTAGGGTTAGGGTTAGGGTTAGGGTTAGGGTTAGGGTTAGGGTTAGGGTTAGGGTTAGGGTTAGGGTTAGGGTTAGGGTTAGGGTTAGGGTTAGGGTTAGGGTTAGGGTTAGGGTTAGGGTTAGGGTTAGGGTTAGGGTTAGGGTTAGGGTTAGGGTTAGGGTTAGGGTTAGGGTTAGGGTTAGGGTTAGGGTTAGGGTTAGGGTTAGGGTTAGGGTTAGGGTTAGGGTTAGGGTTAGGGTTAGGGTTAGGGTTAGGGTTAGGGTTAGGGTTAGGGTTAGGGTTAGGGTTAGGGTTAGGGTTAGGGTTAGGGTTAGGGTTAGGGTTAGGGTTAGGGTTAGGGTTAGGGTTAGGGTTAGGGTTAGGGTTAGGGTTAGGGTTAGGGTTAGGGTTAGGGTTAGGGTTAGGGTTAGGGTTAGGGTTAGGGTTAGGGTTAGGGTTAGGGTTAGGGTTAGGGTTAGGGTTAGGGTTAGGGTTAGGGTTAGGGTTAGGGTTAGGGTTAGGGTTAGGGTTAGGGTTAGGGTTAGGGTTAGGGTTAGGGTTAGGGTTAGGGTTAGGGTTAGGGTTAGGGTTAGGGTTAGGGTTAGGGTTAGGGTTAGGGTTAGGGTTAGGGTTAGGGTTAGGGTTAGGGTTAGGGTTAGGGTTAGGGTTAGGGTTAGGGTTAGGGTTAGGGTTAGGGTTAGGGTTAGGGTTAGGGTTAGGGTTAGGGTTAGGGTTAGGGTTAGGGTTAGGGTTAGGGTTAGGGTTAGGGTTAGGGTTAGGGTTAGGGTTAGGGTTAGGGTTAGGGTTAGGGTTAGGGTTAGGGTTAGGGTTAGGGTTAGGGTTAGGGTTAGGGTTAGGGTTAGGGTTAGGGTTAGGGTTAGGGTTAGGGTTAGGGTTAGGGTTAGGGTTAGGGTTAGGGTTAGGGTTAGGGTTAGGGTTAGGGTTAGGGTTAGGGTTAGGGTTAGGGTTAGGGTTAGGGTTAGGGTTAGGGTTAGGGTTAGGGTTAGGGTTAGGGTTAGGGTTAGGGTTAGGGTTAGGGTTAGGGTTAGGGTTAGGGTTAGGGTTAGGGTTAGGGTTAGGGTTAGGGTTAGGGTTAGGGTTAGGGTTAGGGTTAGGGTTAGGGTTAGGGTTAGGGTTAGGGTTAGGGTTAGGGTTAGGGTTAGGGTTAGGGTTAGGGTTAGGGTTAGGGTTAGGGTTAGGGTTAGGGTTAGGGTTAGGGTTAGGGTTAGGGTTAGGGTTAGGGTTAGGGTTAGGGTTAGGGTTAGGGTTAGGGTTAGGGTTAGGGTTAGGGTTAGGGTTAGGGTTAGGGTTAGGGTTAGGGTTAGGGTTAGGGTTAGGGTTAGGGTTAGGGTTAGGGTTAGGGTTAGGGTTAGGGTTAGGGTTAGGGTTAGGGTTAGGGTTAGGGTTAGGGTTAGGGTTAGGGTTAGGGTTAGGGTTAGGGTTAGGGTTAGGGTTAGGGTTAGGGTTAGGGTTAGGGTTAGGGTTAGGGTTAGGGTTAGGGTTAGGGTTAGGGTTAGGGTTAGGGTTAGGGTTAGGGTTAGGGTTAGGGTTAGGGTTAGGGTTAGGGTTAGGGTTAGGGTTAGGGTTAGGGTTAGGGTTAGGGTTAGGGTTAGGGTTAGGGTTAGGGTTAGGGTTAGGGTTAGGGTTAGGGTTAGGGTTAGGGTTAGGGTTAGGGTTAGGGTTAGGGTTAGGGTTAGGGTTAGGGTTAGGGTTAGGGTTAGGGTTAGGGTTAGGGTTAGGGTTAGGGTTAGGGTTAGGGTTAGGGTTAGGGTTAGGGTTAGGGTTAGGGTTAGGGTTAGGGTTAGGGTTAGGGTTAGGGTTAGGGTTAGGGTTAGGGTTAGGGTTAGGGTTAGGGTTAGGGTTAGGGTTAGGGTTAGGGTTAGGGTTAGGGTTAGGGTTAGGGTTAGGGTTAGGGTTAGGGTTAGGGTTAGGGTTAGGGTTAGGGTTAGGGTTAGGGTTAGGGTTAGGGTTAGGGTTAGGGTTAGGGTTAGGGTTAGGGTTAGGGTTAGGGTTAGGGTTAGGGTTAGGGTTAGGGTTAGGGTTAGGGTTAGGGTTAGGGTTAGGGTTAGGGTTAGGGTTAGGGTTAGGGTTAGGGTTAGGGTTAGGGTTAGGGTTAGGGTTAGGGTTAGGGTTAGGGTTAGGGTTAGGGTTAGGGTTAGGGTTAGGGTTAGGGTTAGGGTTAGGGTTAGGGTTAGGGTTAGGGTTAGGGTTAGGGTTAGGGTTAGGGTTAGGGTTAGGGTTAGGGTTAGGGTTAGGGTTAGGGTTAGGGTTAGGGTTAGGGTTAGGGTTAGGGTTAGGGTTAGGGTTAGGGTTAGGGTTAGGGTTAGGGTTAGGGTTAGGGTTAGGGTTAGGGTTAGGGTTAGGGTTAGGGTTAGGGTTAGGGTTAGGGTTAGGGTTAGGGTTAGGGTTAGGGTTAGGGTTAGGGTTAGGGTTAGGGTTAGGGTTAGGGTTAGGGTTAGGGTTAGGGTTAGGGTTAGGGTTAGGGTTAGGGTTAGGGTTAGGGTTAGGGTTAGGGTTAGGGTTAGGGTTAGGGTTAGGGTTAGGGTTAGGGTTAGGGTTAGGGTTAGGGTTAGGGTTAGGGTTAGGGTTAGGGTTAGGGTTAGGGTTAGGGTTAGGGTTAGGGTTAGGGTTAGGGTTAGGGTTAGGGTTAGGGTTAGGGTTAGGGTTAGGGTTAGGGTTAGGGTTAGGGTTAGGGTTAGGGTTAGGGTTAGGGTTAGGGTTAGGGTTAGGGTTAGGGTTAGGGTTAGGGTTAGGGTTAGGGTTAGGGTTAGGGTTAGGGTTAGGGTTAGGGTTAGGGTTAGGGTTAGGGTTAGGGTTAGGGTTAGGGTTAGGGTTAGGGTTAGGGTTAGGGTTAGGGTTAGGGTTAGGGTTAGGGTTAGGGTTAGGGTTAGGGTTAGGGTTAGGGTTAGGGTTAGGGTTAGGGTTAGGGTTAGGGTTAGGGTTAGGGTTAGGGTTAGGGTTAGGGTTAGGGTTAGGGTTAGGGTTAGGGTTAGGGTTAGGGTTAGGGTTAGGGTTAGGGTTAGGGTTAGGGTTAGGGTTAGGGTTAGGGTTAGGGTTAGGGTTAGGGTTAGGGTTAGGGTTAGGGTTAGGGTTAGGGTTAGGGTTAGGGTTAGGGTTAGGGTTAGGGTTAGGGTTAGGGTTAGGGTTAGGGTTAGGGTTAGGGTTAGGGTTAGGGTTAGGGTTAGGGTTAGGGTTAGGGTTAGGGTTAGGGTTAGGGTTAGGGTTAGGGTTAGGGTTAGGGTTAGGGTTAGGGTTAGGGTTAGGGTTAGGGTTAGGGTTAGGGTTAGGGTTAGGGTTAGGGTTAGGGTTAGGGTTAGGGTTAGGGTTAGGGTTAGGGTTAGGGTTAGGGTTAGGGTTAGGGTTAGGGTTAGGGTTAGGGTTAGGGTTAGGGTTAGGGTTAGGGTTAGGGTTAGGGTTAGGGTTAGGGTTAGGGTTAGGGTTAGGGTTAGGGTTAGGGTTAGGGTTAGGGTTAGGGTTAGGGTTAGGGTTAGGGTTAGGGTTAGGGTTAGGGTTAGGGTTAGGGTTAGGGTTAGGGTTAGGGTTAGGGTTAGGGTTAGGGTTAGGGTTAGGGTTAGGGTTAGGGTTAGGGTTAGGGTTAGGGTTAGGGTTAGGGTTAGGGTTAGGGTTAGGGTTAGGGTTAGGGTTAGGGTTAGGGTTAGGGTTAGGGTTAGGGTTAGGGTTAGGGTTAGGGTTAGGGTTAGGGTTAGGGTTAGGGTTAGGGTTAGGGTTAGGGTTAGGGTTAGGGTTAGGGTTAGGGTTAGGGTTAGGGTTAGGGTTAGGGTTAGGGTTAGGGTTAGGGTTAGGGTTAGGGTTAGGGTTAGGGTTAGGGTTAGGGTTAGGGTTAGGGTTAGGGTTAGGGTTAGGGTTAGGGTTAGGGTTAGGGTTAGGGTTAGGGTTAGGGTTAGGGTTAGGGTTAGGGTTAGGGTTAGGGTTAGGGTTAGGGTTAGGGTTAGGGTTAGGGTTAGGGTTAGGGTTAGGGTTAGGGTTAGGGTTAGGGTTAGGGTTAGGGTTAGGGTTAGGGTTAGGGTTAGGGTTAGGGTTAGGGTTAGGGTTAGGGTTAGGGTTAGGGTTAGGGTTAGGGTTAGGGTTAGGGTTAGGGTTAGGGTTAGGGTTAGGGTTAGGGTTAGGGTTAGGGTTAGGGTTAGGGTTAGGGTTAGGGTTAGGGTTAGGGTTAGGGTTAGGGTTAGGGTTAGGGTTAGGGTTAGGGTTAGGGTTAGGGTTAGGGTTAGGGTTAGGGTTAGGGTTAGGGTTAGGGTTAGGGTTAGGGTTAGGGTTAGGGTTAGGGTTAGGGTTAGGGTTAGGGTTAGGGTTAGGGTTAGGGTTAGGGTTAGGGTTAGGGTTAGGGTTAGGGTTAGGGTTAGGGTTAGGGTTAGGGTTAGGGTTAGGGTTAGGGTTAGGGTTAGGGTTAGGGTTAGGGTTAGGGTTAGGGTTAGGGTTAGGGTTAGGGTTAGGGTTAGGGTTAGGGTTAGGGTTAGGGTTAGGGTTAGGGTTAGGGTTAGGGTTAGGGTTAGGGTTAGGGTTAGGGTTAGGGTTAGGGTTAGGGTTAGGGTTAGGGTTAGGGTTAGGGTTAGGGTTAGGGTTAGGGTTAGGGTTAGGGTTAGGGTTAGGGTTAGGGTTAGGGTTAGGGTTAGGGTTAGGGTTAGGGTTAGGGTTAGGGTTAGGGTTAGGGTTAGGGTTAGGGTTAGGGTTAGGGTTAGGGTTAGGGTTAGGGTTAGGGTTAGGGTTAGGGTTAGGGTTAGGGTTAGGGTTAGGGTTAGGGTTAGGGTTAGGGTTAGGGTTAGGGTTAGGGTTAGGGTTAGGGTTAGGGTTAGGGTTAGGGTTAGGGTTAGGGTTAGGGTTAGGGTTAGGGTTAGGGTTAGGGTTAGGGTTAGGGTTAGGGTTAGGGTTAGGGTTAGGGTTAGGGTTAGGGTTAGGGTTAGGGTTAGGGTTAGGGTTAGGGTTAGGGTTAGGGTTAGGGTTAGGGTTAGGGTTAGGGTTAGGGTTAGGGTTAGGGTTAGGGTTAGGGTTAGGGTTAGGGTTAGGGTTAGGGTTAGGGTTAGGGTTAGGGTTAGGGTTAGGGTTAGGGTTAGGGTTAGGGTTAGGGTTAGGGTTAGGGTTAGGGTTAGGGTTAGGGTTAGGGTTAGGGTTAGGGTTAGGGTTAGGGTTAGGGTTAGGGTTAGGGTTAGGGTTAGGGTTAGGGTTAGGGTTAGGGTTAGGGTTAGGGTTAGGGTTAGGGTTAGGGTTAGGGTTAGGGTTAGGGTTAGGGTTAGGGTTAGGGTTAGGGTTAGGGTTAGGGTTAGGGTTAGGGTTAGGGTTAGGGTTAGGGTTAGGGTTAGGGTTAGGGTTAGGGTTAGGGTTAGGGTTAGGGTTAGGGTTAGGGTTAGGGTTAGGGTTAGGGTTAGGGTTAGGGTTAGGGTTAGGGTTAGGGTTAGGGTTAGGGTTAGGGTTAGGGTTAGGGTTAGGGTTAGGGTTAGGGTTAGGGTTAGGGTTAGGGTTAGGGTTAGGGTTAGGGTTAGGGTTAGGGTTAGGGTTAGGGTTAGGGTTAGGGTTAGGGTTAGGGTTAGGGTTAGGGTTAGGGTTAGGGTTAGGGTTAGGGTTAGGGTTAGGGTTAGGGTTAGGGTTAGGGTTAGGGTTAGGGTTAGGGTTAGGGTTAGGGTTAGGGTTAGGGTTAGGGTTAGGGTTAGGGTTAGGGTTAGGGTTAGGGTTAGGGTTAGGGTTAGGGTTAGGGTTAGGGTTAGGGTTAGGGTTAGGGTTAGGGTTAGGGTTAGGGTTAGGGTTAGGGTTAGGGTTAGGGTTAGGGTTAGGGTTAGGGTTAGGGTTAGGGTTAGGGTTAGGGTTAGGGTTAGGGTTAGGGTTAGGGTTAGGGTTAGGGTTAGGGTTAGGGTTAGGGTTAGGGTTAGGGTTAGGGTTAGGGTTAGGGTTAGGGTTAGGGTTAGGGTTAGGGTTAGGGTTAGGGTTAGGGTTAGGGTTAGGGTTAGGGTTAGGGTTAGGGTTAGGGTTAGGGTTAGGGTTAGGGTTAGGGTTAGGGTTAGGGTTAGGGTTAGGGTTAGGGTTTAGGGTTAGGGTTAGGGTTAGGGTTAGGGTTAGGGTTAGGGTTAGGGTTAGGGTTAGGGTTAGGGTTAGGGTTAGGGTTAGGGTTAGGGTTAGGGTTAGGGTTAGGGTTAGGGTTAGGGTTAGGGTTAGGGTTAGGGTTAGGGTTAGGGTTAGGGTTAGGGTTAGGGTTAGGGTTAGGGTTAGGGTTAGGGTTAGGGTTAGGGTTAGGGTTAGGGTTAGGGTTAGGGTTAGGGTTAGGGTTAGGGTTAGGGTTAGGGTTAGGGTTAGGGTTAGGGTTAGGGTTAGGGTTAGGGTTAGGGTTAGGGTTAGGGTTAGGGTTAGGGTTAGGGTTAGGGTTAGGGTTAGGGTTAGGGTTAGGGTTAGGGTTAGGGTTAGGGTTAGGGTTAGGGTTAGGGTTAGGGTTAGGGTTAGGGTTAGGGTTAGGGTTAGGGTTAGGGTTAGGGTTAGGGTTAGGGTTAGGGTTAGGGTTAGGGTTAGGGTTAGGGTTAGGGTTAGGGTTAGGGTTAGGGTTAGGGTTAGGGTTAGGGTTAGGGTTAGGGTTAGGGTTAGGGTTAGGGTTAGGGTTAGGGTTAGGGTTAGGGTTAGGGTTAGGGTTAGGGTTAGGGTTAGGGTTAGGGTTAGGGTTAGGGTTAGGGTTAGGGTTAGGGTTAGGGTTAGGGTTAGGGTTAGGGTTAGGGTTAGGGTTAGGGTTAGGGTTAGGGTTAGGGTTAGGGTTAGGGTTAGGGTTAGGGTTAGGGTTAGGGTTAGGGTTAGGGTTAGGGTTAGGGTTAGGGTTAGGGTTAGGGTTAGGGTTAGGGTTAGGGTTAGGGTTAGGGTTAGGGTTAGGGTTAGGGTTAGGGTTAGGGTTAGGGTTAGGGTTAGGGTTAGGGTTAGGGTTAGGGTTAGGGTTAGGGTTAGGGTTAGGGTTAGGGTTAGGGTTAGGGTTAGGGTTAGGGTTAGGGTTAGGGTTAGGGTTAGGGTTAGGGTTAGGGTTAGGGTTAGGGTTAGGGTTAGGGTTAGGGTTAGGGTTAGGGTTAGGGTTAGGGTTAGGGTTAGGGTTAGGGTTAGGGTTAGGGTTAGGGTTAGGGTTAGGGTTAGGGTTAGGGTTAGGGTTAGGGTTAGGGTTAGGGTTAGGGTTAGGGTTAGGGTTAGGGTTAGGGTTAGGGTTAGGGTTAGGGTTAGGGTTAGGGTTAGGGTTAGGGTTAGGGTTAGGGTTAGGGTTAGGGTTAGGGTTAGGGTTAGGGTTAGGGTTAGGGTTAGGGTTAGGGTTAGGGTTAGGGTTAGGGTTAGGGTTAGGGTTAGGGTTAGGGTTAGGGTTAGGGTTAGGGTTAGGGTTAGGGTTAGGGTTAGGGTTAGGGTTAGGGTTAGGGTTAGGGTTAGGGTTAGGGTTAGGGTTAGGGTTAGGGTTAGGGTTAGGGTTAGGGTTAGGGTTAGGGTTAGGGTTAGGGTTAGGGTTAGGGTTAGGGTTAGGGTTAGGGTTAGGGTTAGGGTTAGGGTTAGGGTTAGGGTTAGGGTTAGGGTTAGGGTTAGGGTTAGGGTTAGGGTTAGGGTTAGGGTTAGGGTTAGGGTTAGGGTTAGGGTTAGGGTTAGGGTTAGGGTTAGGGTTAGGGTTAGGGTTAGGGTTAGGGTTAGGGTTAGGGTTAGGGTTAGGGTTAGGGTTAGGGTTAGGGTTAGGGTTAGGGTTAGGGTTAGGGTTAGGGTTAGGGTTAGGGTTAGGGTTAGGGTTAGGGTTAGGGTTAGGGTTAGGGTTAGGGTTAGGGTTAGGGTTAGGGTTAGGGTTAGGGTTAGGGTTAGGGTTAGGGTTAGGGTTAGGGTTAGGGTTAGGGTTAGGGTTAGGGTTAGGGTTAGGGTTAGGGTTAGGGTTAGGGTTAGGGTTAGGGTTAGGGTTAGGGTTAGGGTTAGGGTTAGGGTTAGGGTTAGGGTTAGGGTTAGGGTTAGGGTTAGGGTTAGGGTTAGGGTTAGGGTTAGGGTTAGGGTTAGGGTTAGGGTTAGGGTTAGGGTTAGGGTTAGGGTTAGGGTTAGGGTTAGGGTTAGGGTTAGGGTTAGGGTTAGGGTTAGGGTTAGGGTTAGGGTTAGGGTTAGGGTTAGGGTTAGGGTTAGGGTTAGGGTTAGGGTTAGGGTTAGGGTTAGGGTTAGGGTTAGGGTTAGGGTTAGGGTTAGGGTTAGGGTTAGGGTTAGGGTTAGGGTTAGGGTTAGGGTTAGGGTTAGGGTTAGGGTTAGGGTTAGGGTTAGGGTTAGGGTTAGGGTTAGGGTTAGGGTTAGGGTTAGGGTTAGGGTTAGGGTTAGGGTTAGGGTTAGGGTTAGGGTTAGGGTTAGGGTTAGGGTTAGGGTTAGGGTTAGGGTTAGGGTTAGGGTTAGGGTTAGGGTTAGGGTTAGGGTTAGGGTTAGGGTTAGGGTTAGGGTTAGGGTTAGGGTTAGGGTTAGGGTTAGGGTTAGGGTTAGGGTTAGGGTTAGGGTTAGGGTTAGGGTTAGGGTTAGGGTTAGGGTTAGGGTTAGGGTTAGGGTTAGGGTTAGGGTTAGGGTTAGGGTTAGGGTTAGGGTTAGGGTTAGGGTTAGGGTTAGGGTTAGGGTTAGGGTTAGGGTTAGGGTTAGGGTTAGGGTTAGGGTTAGGGTTAGGGTTAGGGTTAGGGTTAGGGTTAGGGTTAGGGTTAGGGTTAGGGTTAGGGTTAGGGTTAGGGTTAGGGTTAGGGTTAGGGTTAGGGTTAGGGTTAGGGTTAGGGTTAGGGTTAGGGTTAGGGTTAGGGTTAGGGTTAGGGTTAGGGTTAGGGTTAGGGTTAGGGTTAGGGTTAGGGTTAGGGTTAGGGTTAGGGTTAGGGTTAGGGTTAGGGTTAGGGTTAGGGTTAGGGTTAGGGTTAGGGTTAGGGTTAGGGTTAGGGTTAGGGTTAGGGTTAGGGTTAGGGTTAGGGTTAGGGTTAGGGTTAGGGTTAGGGTTAGGGTTAGGGTTAGGGTTAGGGTTAGGGTTAGGGTTAGGGTTAGGGTTAGGGTTAGGGTTAGGGTTAGGGTTAGGGTTAGGGTTAGGGTTAGGGTTAGGGTTAGGGTTAGGGTTAGGGTTAGGGTTAGGGTTAGGGTTAGGGTTAGGGTTAGGGTTAGGGTTAGGGTTAGGGTTAGGGTTAGGGTTAGGGTTAGGGTTAGGGTTAGGGTTAGGGTTAGGGTTAGGGTTAGGGTTAGGGTTAGGGTTAGGGTTAGGGTTAGGGTTAGGGTTAGGGTTAGGGTTAGGGTTAGGGTTAGGGTTAGGGTTAGGGTTAGGGTTAGGGTTAGGGTTAGGGTTAGGGTTAGGGTTAGGGTTAGGGTTAGGGTTAGGGTTAGGGTTAGGGTTAGGGTTAGGGTTAGGGTTAGGGTTAGGGTTAGGGTTAGGGTTAGGGTTAGGGTTAGGGTTAGGGTTAGGGTTAGGGTTAGGGTTAGGGTTAGGGTTAGGGTTAGGGTTAGGGTTAGGGTTAGGGTTAGGGTTAGGGTTAGGGTTAGGGTTAGGGTTAGGGTTAGGGTTAGGGTTAGGGTTAGGGTTAGGGTTAGGGTTAGGGTTAGGGTTAGGGTTAGGGTTAGGGTTAGGGTTAGGGTTAGGGTTAGGGTTAGGGTTAGGGTTAGGGTTAGGGTTAGGGTTAGGGTTAGGGTTAGGGTTAGGGTTAGGGTTAGGGTTAGGGTTAGGGTTAGGGTTAGGGTTAGGGTTAGGGTTAGGGTTAGGGTTAGGGTTAGGGTTAGGGTTAGGGTTAGGGTTAGGGTTAGGGTTAGGGTTAGGGTTAGGGTTAGGGTTAGGGTTAGGGTTAGGGTTAGGGTTAGGGTTAGGGTTAGGGTTAGGGTTAGGGTTAGGGTTAGGGTTAGGGTTAGGGTTAGGGTTAGGGTTAGGGTTAGGGTTAGGGTTAGGGTTAGGGTTAGGGTTAGGGTTAGGGTTAGGGTTAGGGTTAGGGTTAGGGTTAGGGTTAGGGTTAGGGTTAGGGTTAGGGTTAGGGTTAGGGTTAGGGTTAGGGTTAGGGTTAGGGTTAGGGTTAGGGTTAGGGTTAGGGTTAGGGTTAGGGTTAGGGTTAGGGTTAGGGTTAGGGTTAGGGTTAGGGTTAGGGTTAGGGTTAGGGTTAGGGTTAGGGTTAGGGTTAGGGTTAGGGTTAGGGTTAGGGTTAGGGTTAGGGTTAGGGTTAGGGTTAGGGTTAGGGTTAGGGTTAGGGTTAGGGTTAGGGTTAGGGTTAGGGTTAGGGTTAGGGTTAGGGTTAGGGTTAGGGTTAGGGTTAGGGTTAGGGTTAGGGTTAGGGTTAGGGTTAGGGTTAGGGTTAGGGTTAGGGTTAGGGTTAGGGTTAGGGTTAGGGTTAGGGTTAGGGTTAGGGTTAGGGTTAGGGTTAGGGTTAGGGTTAGGGTTAGGGTTAGGGTTAGGGTTAGGGTTAGGGTTAGGGTTAGGGTTAGGGTTAGGGTTAGGGTTAGGGTTAGGGTTAGGGTTAGGGTTAGGGTTAGGGTTAGGGTTAGGGTTAGGGTTAGGGTTAGGGTTAGGGTTAGGGTTAGGGTTAGGGTTAGGGTTAGGGTTAGGGTTAGGGTTAGGGTTAGGGTTAGGGTTAGGGTTAGGGTTAGGGTTAGGGTTAGGGTTAGGGTTAGGGTTAGGGTTAGGGTTAGGGTTAGGGTTAGGGTTAGGGTTAGGGTTAGGGTTAGGGTTAGGGTTAGGGTTAGGGTTAGGGTTAGGGTTAGGGTTAGGGTTAGGGTTAGGGTTAGGGTTAGGGTTAGGGTTAGGGTTAGGGTTAGGGTTAGGGTTAGGGTTAGGGTTAGGGTTAGGGTTAGGGTTAGGGTTAGGGTTAGGGTTAGGGTTAGGGTTAGGGTTAGGGTTAGGGTTAGGGTTAGGGTTAGGGTTAGGGTTAGGGTTAGGGTTAGGGTTAGGGTTAGGGTTAGGGTTAGGGTTAGGGTTAGGGTTAGGGTTAGGGTTAGGGTTAGGGTTAGGGTTAGGGTTAGGGTTAGGGTTAGGGTTAGGGTTAGGGTTAGGGTTAGGGTTAGGGTTAGGGTTAGGGTTAGGGTTAGGGTTAGGGTTAGGGTTAGGGTTAGGGTTAGGGTTAGGGTTAGGGTTAGGGTTAGGGTTAGGGTTAGGGTTAGGGTTAGGGTTAGGGTTAGGGTTAGGGTTAGGGTTAGGGTTAGGGTTAGGGTTAGGGTTAGGGTTAGGGTTAGGGTTAGGGTTAGGGTTAGGGTTAGGGTTAGGGTTAGGGTTAGGGTTAGGGTTAGGGTTAGGGTTAGGGTTAGGGTTAGGGTTAGGGTTAGGGTTAGGGTTAGGGTTAGGGTTAGGGTTAGGGTTAGGGTTAGGGTTAGGGTTAGGGTTAGGGTTAGGGTTAGGGTTAGGGTTAGGGTTAGGGTTAGGGTTAGGGTTAGGGTTAGGGTTAGGGTTAGGGTTAGGGTTAGGGTTAGGGTTAGGGTTAGGGTTAGGGTTAGGGTTAGGGTTAGGGTTAGGGTTAGGGTTAGGGTTAGGGTTAGGGTTAGGGTTAGGGTTAGGGTTAGGGTTAGGGTTAGGGTTAGGGTTAGGGTTAGGGTTAGGGTTAGGGTTAGGGTTAGGGTTAGGGTTAGGGTTAGGGTTAGGGTTAGGGTTAGGGTTAGGGTTAGGGTTAGGGTTAGGGTTAGGGTTAGGGTTAGGGTTAGGGTTAGGGTTAGGGTTAGGGTTAGGGTTAGGGTTAGGGTTAGGGTTAGGGTTAGGGTTAGGGTTAGGGTTAGGGTTAGGGTTAGGGTTAGGGTTAGGGTTAGGGTTAGGGTTAGGGTTAGGGTTAGGGTTAGGGTTAGGGTTAGGGTTAGGGTTAGGGTTAGGGTTAGGGTTAGGGTTAGGGTTAGGGTTAGGGTTAGGGTTAGGGTTAGGGTTAGGGTTAGGGTTAGGGTTAGGGTTAGGGTTAGGGTTAGGGGTTAGGGTTAGGGTTAGGGTTAGGGTTAGGGTTAGGGTTAGGGTTAGGGTTAGGGTTAGGGTTAGGGTTAGGGTTAGGGTTAGGGTTAGGGTTAGGGTTAGGGTTAGGGTTAGGGTTAGGGTTAGGGTTAGGGTTAGGGTTAGGGTTAGGGTTAGGGTTAGGGTTAGGGTTAGGGTTAGGGTTAGGGTTAGGGTTAGGGTTAGGGTTAGGGTTAGGGTTAGGGTTAGGGTTAGGGTTAGGGTTAGGGTTAGGGTTAGGGTTAGGGTTAGGGTTAGGGTTAGGGTTAGGGTTAGGGTTAGGGTTAGGGTTAGGGTTAGGGTTAGGGTTAGGGTTAGGGTTAGGGTTAGGGTTAGGGTTAGGGTTAGGGTTAGGGTTAGGGTTAGGGTTAGGGTTAGGGTTAGGGTTAGGGTTAGGGTTAGGGTTAGGGTTAGGGTTAGGGTTAGGGTTAGGGTTAGGGTTAGGGTTAGGGTTAGGGTTAGGGTTAGGGTTAGGGTTAGGGTTAGGGTTAGGGTTAGGGTTAGGGTTAGGGTTAGGGTTAGGGTTAGGGTTAGGGTTAGGGTTAGGGTTAGGGTTAGGGTTAGGGTTAGGGTTAGGGTTAGGGTTAGGGTTAGGGTTAGGGTTAGGGTTAGGGTTAGGGTTAGGGTTAGGGTTAGGGTTAGGGTTAGGGTTAGGGTTAGGGTTAGGGTTAGGGTTAGGGTTAGGGTTAGGGTTAGGGTTAGGGTTAGGGTTAGGGTTAGGGTTAGGGTTAGGGTTAGGGTTAGGGTTAGGGTTAGGGTTAGGGTTAGGGTTAGGGTTAGGGTTAGGGTTAGGGTTAGGGTTAGGGTTAGGGTTAGGGTTAGGGTTAGGGTTAGGGTTAGGGTTAGGGTTAGGGTTAGGGTTAGGGTTAGGGTTAGGGTTAGGGTTAGGGTTAGGGTTAGGGTTAGGGTTAGGGTTAGGGTTAGGGTTAGGGTTAGGGTTAGGGTTAGGGTTAGGGTTAGGGTTAGGGTTAGGGTTAGGGTTAGGGTTAGGGTTAGGGTTAGGGTTAGGGTTAGGGTTAGGGTTAGGGTTAGGGTTAGGGTTAGGGTTAGGGTTAGGGTTAGGGTTAGGGTTAGGGTTAGGGTTAGGGTTAGGGTTAGGGTTAGGGTTAGGGTTAGGGTTAGGGTTAGGGTTAGGGTTAGGGTTAGGGTTAGGGTTAGGGTTAGGGTTAGGGTTAGGGTTAGGGTTAGGGTTAGGGGTTAGGGTTAGGGTTAGGGTTAGGGTTAGGGTTAGGGTTAGGGTTAGGGTTAGGGTTAGGGTTAGGGTTAGGGTTAGGGTTAGGGTTAGGGTTAGGGTTAGGGTTAGGGTTAGGGTTAGGGTTAGGGTTAGGGTTAGGGTTAGGGTTAGGGTTAGGGTTAGGGTTAGGGTTAGGGTTAGGGTTAGGGTTAGGGTTAGGGTTAGGGTTAGGGTTAGGGTTAGGGTTAGGGTTAGGGTTAGGGTTAGGGTTAGGGTTAGGGTTAGGGTTAGGGTTAGGGTTAGGGTTAGGGTTAGGGTTAGGGTTAGGGTTAGGGTTAGGGTTAGGGTTAGGGTTAGGGTTAGGGTTAGGGTTAGGGTTAGGGTTAGGGTTAGGGTTAGGGTTAGGGTTAGGGTTAGGGTTAGGGTTAGGGTTAGGGTTAGGGTTAGGGTTAGGGTTAGGGTTAGGGTTAGGGTTAGGGTTAGGGTTAGGGTTAGGGTTAGGGTTAGGGTTAGGGTTAGGGTTAGGGTTAGGGTTAGGGTTAGGGTTAGGGTTAGGGTTAGGGTTAGGGTTAGGGTTAGGGTTAGGGTTAGGGTTAGGGTTAGGGTTAGGGTTAGGGTTAGGGTTAGGGTTAGGGTTAGGGTTAGGGTTAGGGTTAGGGTTAGGGTTAGGGTTAGGGTTAGGGTTAGGGTTAGGGTTAGGGTTAGGGTTAGGGTTAGGGTTAGGGTTAGGGTTAGGGTTAGGGTTAGGGTTAGGGTTAGGGTTAGGGTTAGGGTTAGGGTTAGGGTTAGGGTTAGGGTTAGGGTTAGGGTTAGGGTTAGGGTTAGGGTTAGGGTTAGGGTTAGGGTTAGGGTTAGGGTTAGGGTTAGGGTTAGGGTTAGGGTTAGGGTTAGGGTTAGGGTTAGGGTTAGGGTTAGGGTTAGGGTTAGGGTTAGGGTTAGGGTTAGGGTTAGGGTTAGGGTTAGGGTTAGGGTTAGGGTTAGGGTTAGGGTTAGGGTTAGGGTTAGGGTTAGGGTTAGGGTTAGGGTTAGGGTTAGGGTTAGGGTTAGGGTTAGGGTTAGGGTTAGGGTTAGGGTTAGGGTTAGGGTTAGGGTTAGGGTTAGGGTTAGGGTTAGGGTTAGGGTTAGGGTTAGGGTTAGGGTTAGGGTTAGGGTTAGGGTTAGGGTTAGGGTTAGGGTTAGGGTTAGGGTTAGGGTTAGGGTTAGGGTTAGGGTTAGGGTTAGGGTTAGGGTTAGGGTTAGGGTTAGGGTTAGGGTTAGGGTTAGGGTTAGGGTTAGGGTTAGGGTTAGGGTTAGGGTTAGGGTTAGGGTTAGGGTTAGGGTTAGGGTTAGGGTTAGGGTTAGGGTTAGGGTTAGGGTTAGGGTTAGGGTTAGGGTTAGGGTTAGGGTTAGGGTTAGGGTTAGGGTTAGGGTTAGGGTTAGGGTTAGGGTTAGGGTTAGGGTTAGGGTTAGGGTTAGGGTTAGGGTTAGGGTTAGGGTTAGGGTTAGGGTTAGGGTTAGGGTTAGGGTTAGGGTTAGGGTTAGGGTTAGGGTTAGGGTTAGGGTTAGGGTTAGGGTTAGGGTTAGGGTTAGGGTTAGGGTTAGGGTTAGGGTTAGGGTTAGGGTTAGGGTTAGGGTTAGGGTTAGGGTTAGGGTTAGGGTTAGGGTTAGGGTTAGGGTTAGGGTTAGGGTTAGGGTTAGGGTTAGGGTTAGGGTTAGGGTTAGGGTTAGGGTTAGGGTTAGGGTTAGGGTTAGGGTTAGGGTTAGGGTTAGGGTTAGGGTTAGGGTTAGGGTTAGGGTTAGGGTTAGGGTTAGGGTTAGGGTTAGGGTTAGGGTTAGGGTTAGGGTTAGGGTTAGGGTTAGGGTTAGGGTTAGGGTTAGGGTTAGGGTTAGGGTTAGGGTTAGGGTTAGGGTTAGGGTTAGGGTTAGGGTTAGGGTTAGGGTTAGGGTTAGGGTTAGGGTTAGGGTTAGGGTTAGGGTTAGGGTTAGGGTTAGGGTTAGGGTTAGGGTTAGGGTTAGGGTTAGGGTTAGGGTTAGGGTTAGGGTTAGGGTTAGGGTTAGGGTTAGGGTTAGGGTTAGGGTTAGGGTTAGGGTTAGGGTTAGGGTTAGGGTTAGGGTTAGGGTTAGGGTTAGGGTTAGGGTTAGGGTTAGGGTTAGGGTTAGGGTTAGGGTTAGGGTTAGGGTTAGGGTTAGGGTTAGGGTTAGGGTTAGGGTTAGGGTTAGGGTTAGGGTTAGGGTTAGGGTTAGGGTTAGGGTTAGGGTTAGGGTTAGGGTTAGGGTTAGGGTTAGGGTTAGGGTTAGGGTTAGGGTTAGGGTTAGGGTTAGGGTTAGGGTTAGGGTTAGGGTTAGGGTTAGGGTTAGGGTTAGGGTTAGGGTTAGGGTTAGGGTTAGGGTTAGGGTTAGGGTTAGGGTTAGGGTTAGGGTTAGGGTTAGGGTTAGGGTTAGGGTTAGGGTTAGGGTTAGGGTTAGGGTTAGGGTTAGGGTTAGGGTTAGGGTTAGGGTTAGGGTTAGGGTTAGGGTTAGGGTTAGGGTTAGGGTTAGGGTTAGGGTTAGGGTTAGGGTTAGGGTTAGGGTTAGGGTTAGGGTTAGGGTTAGGGTTAGGGTTAGGGTTAGGGTTAGGGTTAGGGTTAGGGTTAGGGTTAGGGTTAGGGTTAGGGTTAGGGTTAGGGTTAGGGTTAGGGTTAGGGTTAGGGTTAGGGTTAGGGTTAGGGTTAGGGTTAGGGTTAGGGTTAGGGTTAGGGTTAGGGTTAGGGTTAGGGTTAGGGTTAGGGTTAGGGTTAGGGTTAGGGTTAGGGTTAGGGTTAGGGTTAGGGTTAGGGTTAGGGTTAGGGTTAGGGTTAGGGTTAGGGTTAGGGTTAGGGTTAGGGTTAGGGTTAGAGTTAGGGGTTAGGGTTAGGGTTAGGGTTAGGGTTAGGGTTAGGGTTAGGGTTAGGGTTAGGGTTAGGGTTAGGGTTAGGGTTAGGGTTAGGGTTAGGGTTAGGGTTAGGGTTAGGGTTAGGGTTAGGGTTAGGGTTAGGGTTAGGGTTAGGGTTAGGGTTAGGGTTAGGGTTAGGGTTAGGGTTAGGGTTAGGGTTAGGGTTAGGGTTAGGGTTAGGGTTAGGGTTAGGGTTAGGGTTAGGGTTAGGGTTAGGGTTAGGGTTAGGGTTAGGGTTAGGGTTAGGGTTAGGGTTAGGGTTAGGGTTAGGGTTAGGGTTAGGGTTAGGGTTAGGGTTAGGGTTAGGGTTAGGGTTAGGGTTAGGGTTAGGGTTAGGGTTAGGGTTAGGGTTAGGGTTAGGGTTAGGGTTAGGGTTAGGGTTAGGGTTAGGGTTAGGGTTAGGGTTAGGGTTAGGGTTAGGGTTAGGGTTAGGGTTAGGGTTAGGGTTAGGGTTAGGGTTAGGGTTAGGGTTAGGGTTAGGGTTAGGGTTAGGGTTAGGGTTAGGGTTAGGGTTAGGGTTAGGGTTAGGGTTAGGGTTAGGGTTAGGGTTAGGGTTAGGGTTAGGGTTAGGGTTAGGGTTAGGGTTAGGGTTAGGGTTAGGGTTAGGGTTAGGGTTAGGGTTAGGGTTAGGGTTAGGGTTAGGGTTAGGGTTAGGGTTAGGGTTAGGGTTAGGGTTAGGGTTAGGGTTAGGGTTAGGGTTAGGGTTAGGGTTAGGGTTAGGGTTAGGGTTAGGGTTAGGGTTAGGGTTAGGGTTAGGGTTAGGGTTAGGGTTAGGGTTAGGGTTAGGGTTAGGGTTAGGGTTAGGGTTAGGGTTAGGGTTAGGGTTAGGGTTAGGGTTAGGGTTAGGGTTAGGGTTAGGGTTAGGGTTAGGGTTAGGGTTAGGGTTAGGGTTAGGGTTAGGGTTAGGGTTAGGGTTAGGGTTAGGGTTAGGGTTAGGGTTAGGGTTAGGGTTAGGGTTAGGGTTAGGGTTAGGGTTAGGGTTAGGGTTAGGGTTAGGGTTAGGGTTAGGGTTAGGGTTAGGGTTAGGGTTAGGGTTAGGGTTAGGGTTAGGGTTAGGGTTAGGGTTAGGGTTAGGGTTAGGGTTAGGGTTAGGGTTAGGGTTAGGGTTAGGGTTAGGGTTAGGGTTAGGGTTAGGGTTAGGGTTAGGGTTAGGGTTAGGGTTAGGGTTAGGGTTAGGGTTAGGGTTAGGGTTAGGGTTAGGGTTAGGGTTAGGGTTAGGGTTAGGGTTAGGGTTAGGGTTAGGGTTAGGGTTAGGGTTAGGGTTAGGGTTAGGGTTAGGGTTAGGGTTAGGGTTAGGGTTAGGGTTAGGGTTAGGGTTAGGGTTAGGGTTAGGGTTAGGGTTAGGGTTAGGGTTAGGGTTAGGGTTAGGGTTAGGGTTAGGGTTAGGGTTAGGGTTAGGGTTAGGGTTAGGGTTAGGGTTAGGGTTAGGGTTAGGGTTAGGGTTAGGGTTAGGGTTAGGGTTAGGGTTAGGGTTAGGGTTAGGGTTAGGGTTAGGGTTAGGGTTAGGGTTAGGGTTAGGGTTAGGGTTAGGGTTAGGGTTAGGGTTAGGGTTAGGGTTAGGGTTAGGGTTAGGGTTAGGGTTAGGGTTAGGGTTAGGGTTAGGGTTAGGGTTAGGGTTAGGGTTAGGGTTAGGGTTAGGGTTAGGGTTAGGGTTAGGGTTAGGGTTAGGGTTAGGGTTAGGGTTAGGGTTAGGGTTAGGGTTAGGGTTAGGGTTAGGGTTAGGGTTAGGGTTAGGGTTAGGGTTAGGGTTAGGGTTAGGGTTAGGGTTAGGGTTAGGGTTAGGGTTAGGGTTAGGGTTAGGGTTAGGGTTAGGGTTAGGGTTAGGGTTAGGGTTAGGGTTAGGGTTAGGGTTAGGGTTAGGGTTAGGGTTAGGGTTAGGGTTAGGGTTAGGGTTAGGGTTAGGGTTAGGGTTAGGGTTAGGGTTAGGGTTAGGGTTAGGGTTAGGGTTAGGGTTAGGGTTAGGGTTAGGGTTAGGGTTAGGGTTAGGGTTAGGGTTAGGGTTAGGGTTAGGGTTAGGGTTAGGGTTAGGGTTAGGGTTAGGGTTAGGGTTAGGGTTAGGGTTAGGGTTAGGGTTAGGGTTAGGGTTAGGGTTAGGGTTAGGGTTAGGGTTAGGGTTAGGGTTAGGGTTAGGGTTAGGGTTAGGGTTAGGGTTAGGGTTAGGGTTAGGGTTAGGGTTAGGGTTAGGGTTAGGGTTAGGGTTAGGGTTAGGGTTAGGGTTAGGGTTAGGGTTAGGGTTAGGGTTAGGGTTAGGGTTAGGGTTAGGGTTAGGGTTAGGGTTAGGGTTAGGGTTAGGGTTAGGGTTAGGGTTAGGGTTAGGGTTAGGGTTAGGGTTAGGGTTAGGGTTAGGGTTAGGGTTAGGGTTAGGGTTAGGGTTAGGGTTAGGGTTAGGGTTAGGGTTAGGGTTAGGGTTAGGGTTAGGGTTAGGGTTAGGGTTAGGGTTAGGGTTAGGGTTAGGGTTAGGGTTAGGGTTAGGGTTAGGGTTAGGGTTAGGGTTAGGGTTAGGGTTAGGGTTAGGGTTAGGGTTAGGGTTAGGGTTAGGGTTAGGGTTAGGGTTAGGGTTAGGGTTAGGGTTAGGGTTAGGGTTAGGGTTAGGGTTAGGGTTAGGGTTAGGGTTAGGGTTAGGGTTAGGGTTAGGGTTAGGGTTAGGGTTAGGGTTAGGGTTAGGGTTAGGGTTAGGGTTAGGGTTAGGGTTAGGGTTAGGGTTAGGGTTAGGGTTAGGGTTAGGGTTAGGGTTAGGGTTAGGGTTAGGGTTAGGGTTAGGGTTAGGGTTAGGGTTAGGGTTAGGGTTAGGGTTAGGGTTAGGGTTAGGGTTAGGGTTAGGGTTAGGGTTAGGGTTAGGGTTAGGGTTAGGGTTAGGGTTAGGGTTAGGGTTAGGGTTAGGGTTAGGGTTAGGGTTAGGGTTAGGGTTAGGGTTAGGGTTAGGGTTAGGGTTAGGGTTAGGGTTAGGGTTAGGGTTAGGGTTAGGGTTAGGGTTAGGGTTAGGGTTAGGGTTAGGGTTAGGGTTAGGGTTAGGGTTAGGGTTAGGGTTAGGGTTAGGGTTAGGGTTAGGGTTAGGGTTAGGGTTAGGGTTAGGGTTAGGGTTAGGGTTAGGGTTAGGGTTAGGGTTAGGGTTAGGGTTAGGGTTAGGGTTAGGGTTAGGGTTAGGGTTAGGGTTAGGGTTAGGGTTAGGGTTAGGGTTAGGGTTAGGGTTAGGGTTAGGGTTAGGGTTAGGGTTAGGGTTAGGGTTAGGGTTAGGGTTAGGGTTAGGGTTAGGGTTAGGGTTAGGGTTAGGGTTAGGGTTAGGGTTAGGGTTAGGGTTAGGGTTAGGGTTAGGGTTAGGGTTAGGGTTAGGGTTAGGGTTAGGGTTAGGGTTAGGGTTAGGGTTAGGGTTAGGGTTAGGGTTAGGGTTAGGGTTAGGGTTAGGGTTAGGGTTAGGGTTAGGGTTAGGGTTAGGGTTAGGGTTAGGGTTAGGGTTAGGGTTAGGGTTAGGGTTAGGGTTAGGGTTAGGGTTAGGGTTAGGGTTAGGGTTAGGGTTAGGGTTAGGGTTAGGGTTAGGGTTAGGGTTAGGGTTAGGGTTAGGGTTAGGGTTAGGGTTAGGGTTAGGGTTAGGGTTAGGGTTAGGGTTAGGGTTAGGGTTAGGGTTAGGGTTAGGGTTAGGGTTAGGGTTAGGGTTAGGGTTAGGGTTAGGGTTAGGGTTAGGGTTAGGGTTAGGGTTAGGGTTAGGGTTAGGGTTAGGGTTAGGGTTAGGGTTAGGGTTAGGGTTAGGGTTAGGGTTAGGGTTAGGGTTAGGGTTAGGGTTAGGGTTAGGGTTAGGGTTAGGGTTAGGGTTAGGGTTAGGGTTAGGGTTAGGGTTAGGGTTAGGGTTAGGGTTAGGGTTAGGGTTAGGGTTAGGGTTAGGGTTAGGGTTAGGGTTAGGGTTAGGGTTAGGGTTAGGGTTAGGGTTAGGGTTAGGGTTAGGGTTAGGGTTAGGGTTAGGGTTAGGGTTAGGGTTAGGGTTAGGGTTAGGGTTAGGGTTAGGGTTAGGGTTAGGGTTAGGGTTAGGGTTAGGGTTAGGGTTAGGGTTAGGGTTAGGGTTAGGGTTAGGGTTAGGGTTAGGGTTAGGGTTAGGGTTAGGGTTAGGGTTAGGGTTAGGGTTAGGGTTAGGGTTAGGGTTAGGGTTAGGGTTAGGGTTAGGGTTAGGGTTAGGGTTAGGGTTAGGGTTAGGGTTAGGGTTAGGGTTAGGGTTAGGGTTAGGGTTAGGGTTAGGGTTAGGGTTAGGGTTAGGGTTAGGGTTAGGGTTAGGGTTAGGGTTAGGGTTAGGGTTAGGGTTAGGGTTAGGGTTAGGGTTAGGGTTAGGGTTAGGGTTAGGGTTAGGGTTAGGGTTAGGGTTAGGGTTAGGGTTAGGGTTAGGGTTAGGGTTAGGGTTAGGGTTAGGGTTAGGGTTAGGGTTAGGGTTAGGGTTAGGGTTAGGGTTAGGGTTAGGGTTAGGGTTAGGGTTAGGGTTAGGGTTAGGGTTAGGGTTAGGGTTAGGGTTAGGGTTAGGGTTAGGGTTAGGGTTAGGGTTAGGGTTAGGGTTAGGGTTAGGGTTAGGGTTAGGGTTAGGGTTAGGGTTAGGGTTAGGGTTAGGGTTAGGGTTAGGGTTAGGGTTAGGGTTAGGGTTAGGGTTAGGGTTAGGGTTAGGGTTAGGGTTAGGGTTAGGGTTAGGGTTAGGGTTAGGGTTAGGGTTAGGGTTAGGGTTAGGGTTAGGGTTAGGGTTAGGGTTAGGGTTAGGGTTAGGGTTAGGGTTAGGGTTAGGGTTAGGGTTAGGGTTAGGGTTAGGGTTAGGGTTAGGGTTAGGGTTAGGGTTAGGGTTAGGGTTAGGGTTAGGGTTAGGGTTAGGGTTAGGGTTAGGGTTAGGGTTAGGGTTAGGGTTAGGGTTAGGGTTAGGGTTAGGGTTAGGGTTAGGGTTAGGGTTAGGGTTAGGGTTAGGGTTAGGGTTAGGGTTAGGGTTAGGGTTAGGGTTAGGGTTAGGGTTAGGGTTAGGGTTAGGGTTAGGGTTAGGGTTAGGGTTAGGGTTAGGGTTAGGGTTAGGGTTAGGGTTAGGGTTAGGGTTAGGGTTAGGGTTAGGGTTAGGGTTAGGGTTAGGGTTAGGGTTAGGGTTAGGGTTAGGGTTAGGGTTAGGGTTAGGGTTAGGGTTAGGGTTAGGGTTAGGGTTAGGGTTAGGGTTAGGGTTAGGGTTAGGGTTAGGGTTAGGGTTAGGGTTAGGGTTAGGGTTTAGGGTTAGGGTTAGGGTTAGGGTTAGGGTTAGGGTTAGGGTTAGGGTTAGGGTTAGGGTTAGGGTTAGGGTTAGGGTTAGGGTTAGGGTTAGGGTTAGGGTTAGGGTTAGGGTTAGGGTTAGGGTTAGGGTTAGGGTTAGGGTTAGGGTTAGGGTTAGGGTTAGGGTTAGGGTTAGGGTTAGGGTTAGGGTTAGGGTTAGGGTTAGGGTTAGGGTTAGGGTTAGGGTTAGGGTTAGGGTTAGGGTTAGGGTTAGGGTTAGGGTTAGGGTTAGGGTTAGGGTTAGGGTTAGGGTTAGGGTTAGGGTTAGGGTTAGGGTTAGGGTTAGGGTTAGGGTTAGGGTTAGGGTTAGGGTTAGGGTTAGGGTTAGGGTTAGGGTTAGGGTTAGGGTTAGGGTTAGGGTTAGGGTTAGGGTTAGGGTTAGGGTTAGGGTTAGGGTTAGGGTTAGGGTTAGGGTTAGGGTTAGGGTTAGGGTTAGGGTTAGGGTTAGGGTTAGGGTTAGGGTTAGGGTTAGGGTTAGGGTTAGGGTTAGGGTTAGGGTTAGGGTTAGGGTTAGGGTTAGGGTTAGGGTTAGGGTTAGGGTTAGGGTTAGGGTTAGGGTTAGGGTTAGGGTTAGGGTTAGGGTTAGGGTTAGGGTTAGGGTTAGGGTTAGGGTTAGGGTTAGGGTTAGGGTTAGGGTTAGGGTTAGGGTTAGGGTTAGGGTTAGGGTTAGGGTTAGGGTTAGGGTTAGGGTTAGGGTTAGGGTTAGGGTTAGGGTTAGGGTTAGGGTTAGGGTTAGGGTTAGGGTTAGGGTTAGGGTTAGGGTTAGGGTTAGGGTTAGGGTTAGGGTTAGGGTTAGGGTTAGGGTTAGGGTTAGGGTTAGGGTTAGGGTTAGGGTTAGGGTTAGGGTTAGGGTTAGGGTTAGGGTTAGGGTTAGGGTTAGGGTTAGGGTTAGGGTTAGGGTTAGGGTTAGGGTTAGGGTTAGGGTTAGGGTTAGGGTTAGGGTTAGGGTTAGGGTTAGGGTTAGGGTTAGGGTTAGGGTTAGGGTTAGGGTTAGGGTTAGGGTTAGGGTTAGGGTTAGGGTTAGGGTTAGGGTTAGGGTTAGGGTTAGGGTTAGGGTTAGGGTTAGGGTTAGGGTTAGGGTTAGGGTTAGGGTTAGGGTTAGGGTTAGGGTTAGGGTTAGGGTTAGGGTTAGGGTTAGGGTTAGGGTTAGGGTTAGGGTTAGGGTTAGGGTTAGGGTTAGGGTTAGGGTTAGGGTTAGGGTTAGGGTTAGGGTTAGGGTTAGGGTTAGGGTTAGGGTTAGGGTTAGGGTTAGGGTTAGGGTTAGGGTTAGGGTTAGGGTTAGGGTTAGGGTTAGGGTTAGGGTTAGGGTTAGGGTTAGGGTTAGGGTTAGGGTTAGGGTTAGGGTTAGGGTTAGGGTTAGGGTTAGGGTTAGGGTTAGGGTTAGGGTTAGGGTTAGGGTTAGGGTTAGGGTTAGGGTTAGGGTTAGGGTTAGGGTTAGGGTTAGGGTTAGGGTTAGGGTTAGGGTTAGGGTTAGGGTTAGGGTTAGGGTTAGGGTTAGGGTTAGGGTTAGGGTTAGGGTTAGGGTTAGGGTTAGGGTTAGGGTTAGGGTTAGGGTTAGGGTTAGGGTTAGGGTTAGGGTTAGGGTTAGGGTTAGGGTTAGGGTTAGGGTTAGGGTTAGGGTTAGGGTTAGGGTTAGGGTTAGGGTTAGGGTTAGGGTTAGGGTTAGGGTTAGGGTTAGGGTTAGGGTTAGGGTTAGGGTTAGGGTTAGGGTTAGGGTTAGGGTTAGGGTTAGGGTTAGGGTTAGGGTTAGGGTTAGGGTTAGGGTTAGGGTTAGGGTTAGGGTTAGGGTTAGGGTTAGGGTTAGGGTTAGGGTTAGGGTTAGGGTTAGGGTTAAAAAAAAAAAAAAAAATAGGGTTAGGGTTG
>NC_139395.1:0-20000 GCF_054392235.1 Sus scrofa
CCCTAACCCTAACCTTTTTTTTTTTTTTTTCCCTAACCCTAACCCTAACCCTAACCCTAACCCTAACCCTAACCCTAACCCTAACCCTAACCCTAACCCTAACCCTAACCCTAACCCTAACCCTAACCCTAACCCTAACCCTAACCCTAACCCTAACCCTAACCCTAACCCTAACCCTAACCCTAACCCTAACCCTAACCCTAACCCTAACCCTAACCCTAACCCTAACCCTAACCCTAACCCTAACCCTAACCCTAACCCTAACCCTAACCCTAACCCTAACCCTAACCCTAACCCTAACCCTAACCCTAACCCTAACCCTAACCCTAACCCTAACCCTAACCCTAACCCTAACCCTAACCCTAACCCTAACCCTAACCCTAACCCTAACCCTAACCCTAACCCTAACCCTAACCCTAACCCTAACCCTAACCCTAACCCTAACCCTAACCCTAACCCTAACCCTAACCCTAACCCTAACCCTAACCCTAACCCTAACCCTAACCCTAACCCTAACCCTAACCCTAACCCTAACCCTAACCCTAACCCTAACCCTAACCCTAACCCTAACCCTAACCCTAACCCTAACCCTAACCCTAACCCTAACCCTAACCCTAACCCTAACCCTAACCCTAACCCTAACCCTAACCCTAACCCTAACCCTAACCCTAACCCTAACCCTAACCCTAACCCTAACCCTAACCCTAACCCTAACCCTAACCCTAACCCTAACCCTAACCCTAACCCTAACCCTAACCCTAACCCTAACCCTAACCCTAACCCTAACCCTAACCCTAACCCTAACCCTAACCCTAACCCTAACCCTAACCCTAACCCTAACCCTAACCCTAACCCTAACCCTAACCCTAACCCTAACCCTAACCCTAACCCTAACCCTAACCCTAACCCTAACCCTAACCCTAACCCTAACCCTAACCCTAACCCTAACCCTAACCCTAACCCTAACCCTAACCCTAACCCTAACCCTAACCCTAACCCTAACCCTAACCCTAACCCTAACCCTAACCCTAACCCTAACCCTAACCCTAACCCTAACCCTAACCCTAACCCTAACCCTAACCCTAACCCTAACCCTAACCCTAACCCTAACCCTAACCCTAACCCTAACCCTAACCCTAACCCTAACCCTAACCCTAACCCTAACCCTAACCCTAACCCTAACCCTAACCCTAACCCTAACCCTAACCCTAACCCTAACCCTAACCCTAACCCTAACCCTAACCCTAACCCTAACCCTAACCCTAACCCTAACCCTAACCCTAACCCTAACCCTAACCCTAACCCTAACCCTAACCCTAACCCTAACCCTAACCCTAACCCTAACCCTAACCCTAACCCTAACCCTAACCCTAACCCTAACCCTAACCCTAACCCTAACCCTAACCCTAACCCTAACCCTAACCCTAACCCTAACCCTAACCCTAACCCTAACCCTAACCCTAACCCTAACCCTAACCCTAACCCTAACCCTAACCCTAACCCTAACCCTAACCCTAACCCTAACCCTAACCCTAACCCTAACCCTAACCCTAACCCTAACCCTAACCCTAACCCTAACCCTAACCCTAACCCTAACCCTAACCCTAACCCTAACCCTAACCCTAACCCTAACCCTAACCCTAACCCTAACCCTAACCCTAACCCTAACCCTAACCCTAACCCTAACCCTAACCCTAACCCTAACCCTAACCCTAACCCTAACCCTAACCCTAACCCTAACCCTAACCCTAACCCTAACCCTAACCCTAACCCTAACCCTAACCCTAACCCTAACCCTAACCCTAACCCTAACCCTAACCCTAACCCTAACCCTAACCCTAACCCTAACCCTAACCCTAACCCTAACCCTAACCCTAACCCTAACCCTAACCCTAACCCTAACCCTAACCCTAACCCTAACCCTAACCCTAACCCTAACCCTAACCCTAACCCTAACCCTAACCCTAACCCTAACCCTAACCCTAACCCTAACCCTAACCCTAACCCTAACCCTAACCCTAACCCTAACCCTAACCCTAACCCTAACCCTAACCCTAACCCTAACCCTAACCCTAACCCTAACCCTAACCCTAACCCTAACCCTAACCCTAACCCTAACCCTAACCCTAACCCTAACCCTAACCCTAACCCTAACCCTAACCCTAACCCTAACCCTAACCCTAACCCTAACCCTAACCCTAACCCTAACCCTAACCCTAACCCTAACCCTAACCCTAACCCTAACCCTAACCCTAACCCTAACCCTAACCCTAACCCTAACCCTAACCCTAACCCTAACCCTAACCCTAACCCTAACCCTAACCCTAACCCTAACCCTAACCCTAACCCTAACCCTAACCCTAACCCTAACCCTAACCCTAACCCTAACCCTAACCCTAACCCTAACCCTAACCCTAACCCTAACCCTAACCCTAACCCTAACCCTAACCCTAACCCTAACCCTAACCCTAACCCTAACCCTAACCCTAACCCTAACCCTAACCCTAACCCTAACCCTAACCCTAACCCTAACCCTAACCCTAACCCTAACCCTAACCCTAACCCTAACCCTAACCCTAACCCTAACCCTAACCCTAACCCTAACCCTAACCCTAACCCTAACCCTAACCCTAACCCTAACCCTAACCCTAACCCTAACCCTAACCCTAACCCTAACCCTAACCCTAACCCTAACCCTAACCCTAACCCTAACCCTAACCCTAACCCTAACCCTAACCCTAACCCTAACCCTAACCCTAACCCTAACCCTAACCCTAACCCTAACCCTAACCCTAACCCTAACCCTAACCCTAACCCTAACCCTAACCCTAACCCTAACCCTAACCCTAACCCTAACCCTAACCCTAACCCTAACCCTAACCCTAACCCTAACCCTAACCCTAACCCTAACCCTAACCCTAACCCTAACCCTAACCCTAACCCTAACCCTAACCCTAACCCTAACCCTAACCCTAACCCTAACCCTAACCCTAACCCTAACCCTAACCCTAACCCTAACCCTAACCCTAACCCTAACCCTAACCCTAACCCTAACCCTAACCCTAACCCTAACCCTAACCCTAACCCTAACCCTAACCCTAACCCTAACCCTAACCCTAACCCTAACCCTAACCCTAACCCTAACCCTAACCCTAACCCTAACCCTAACCCTAACCCTAACCCTAACCCTAACCCTAACCCTAACCCTAACCCTAACCCTAACCCTAACCCTAACCCTAACCCTAACCCTAACCCTAACCCTAACCCTAACCCTAACCCTAACCCTAACCCTAACCCTAACCCTAACCCTAACCCTAACCCTAACCCTAACCCTAACCCTAACCCTAACCCTAACCCTAACCCTAACCCTAACCCTAACCCTAACCCTAACCCTAACCCTAACCCTAACCCTAACCCTAACCCTAACCCTAACCCTAACCCTAACCCTAACCCTAACCCTAACCCTAACCCTAACCCTAACCCTAACCCTAACCCTAACCCTAACCCTAACCCTAACCCTAACCCTAACCCTAACCCTAACCCTAACCCTAACCCTAACCCTAACCCTAACCCTAACCCTAACCCTAACCCTAACCCTAACCCTAACCCTAACCCTAACCCTAACCCTAACCCTAACCCTAACCCTAACCCTAACCCTAACCCTAACCCTAACCCTAACCCTAACCCTAACCCTAACCCTAACCCTAACCCTAACCCTAACCCTAACCCTAACCCTAACCCTAACCCTAACCCTAACCCTAACCCTAACCCTAACCCTAACCCTAACCCTAACCCTAACCCTAACCCTAACCCTAACCCTAACCCTAACCCTAACCCTAACCCTAACCCTAACCCTAACCCTAACCCTAACCCTAACCCTAACCCTAACCCTAACCCTAACCCTAACCCTAACCCTAACCCTAACCCTAACCCTAACCCTAACCCTAACCCTAACCCTAACCCTAACCCTAACCCTAACCCTAACCCTAACCCTAACCCTAACCCTAACCCTAACCCTAACCCTAACCCTAACCCTAACCCTAACCCTAACCCTAACCCTAACCCTAACCCTAACCCTAACCCTAACCCTAACCCTAACCCTAACCCTAACCCTAACCCTAACCCTAACCCTAACCCTAACCCTAACCCTAACCCTAACCCTAACCCTAACCCTAACCCTAACCCTAACCCTAACCCTAACCCTAACCCTAACCCTAACCCTAACCCTAACCCTAACCCTAACCCTAACCCTAACCCTAACCCTAACCCTAACCCTAACCCTAACCCTAACCCTAACCCTAACCCTAACCCTAACCCTAACCCTAACCCTAACCCTAACCCTAACCCTAACCCTAACCCTAACCCTAACCCTAACCCTAACCCTAACCCTAACCCTAACCCTAACCCTAACCCTAACCCTAACCCTAACCCTAACCCTAACCCTAACCCTAACCCTAACCCTAACCCTAACCCTAACCCTAACCCTAACCCTAACCCTAACCCTAACCCTAACCCTAACCCTAACCCTAACCCTAACCCTAACCCTAACCCTAACCCTAACCCTAACCCTAACCCTAACCCTAACCCTAACCCTAACCCTAACCCTAACCCTAACCCTAACCCTAACCCTAACCCTAACCCTAACCCTAACCCTAACCCTAACCCTAACCCTAACCCTAACCCTAACCCTAACCCTAACCCTAACCCTAACCCTAACCCTAACCCTAACCCTAACCCTAACCCTAACCCTAACCCTAACCCTAACCCTAACCCTAACCCTAACCCTAACCCTAACCCTAACCCTAACCCTAACCCTAACCCTAACCCTAACCCTAACCCTAACCCTAACCCTAACCCTAACCCTAACCCTAACCCTAACCCTAACCCTAACCCTAACCCTAACCCTAACCCTAACCCTAACCCTAACCCTAACCCTAACCCTAACCCTAACCCTAACCCTAACCCTAACCCTAACCCTAACCCTAACCCTAACCCTAACCCTAACCCTAACCCTAACCCTAACCCTAACCCTAACCCTAACCCTAACCCTAACCCTAACCCTAACCCTAACCCTAACCCTAACCCTAACCCTAACCCTAACCCTAACCCTAACCCTAACCCTAACCCTAACCCTAACCCTAACCCTAACCCTAACCCTAACCCTAACCCTAACCCTAACCCTAACCCTAACCCTAACCCTAACCCTAACCCTAACCCTAACCCTAACCCTAACCCTAACCCTAACCCTAACCCTAACCCTAACCCTAACCCTAACCCTAACCCTAACCCTAACCCTAACCCTAACCCTAACCCTAACCCTAACCCTAACCCTAACCCTAACCCTAACCCTAACCCTAACCCTAACCCTAACCCTAACCCTAACCCTAACCCTAACCCTAACCCTAACCCTAACCCTAACCCTAACCCTAACCCTAACCCTAACCCTAACCCTAACCCTAACCCTAACCCTAACCCTAACCCTAACCCTAACCCTAACCCTAACCCTAACCCTAACCCTAACCCTAACCCTAACCCTAACCCTAACCCTAACCCTAACCCTAACCCTAACCCTAACCCTAACCCTAACCCTAACCCTAACCCTAACCCTAACCCTAACCCTAACCCTAACCCTAACCCTAACCCTAACCCTAACCCTAACCCTAACCCTAACCCTAACCCTAACCCTAACCCTAACCCTAACCCTAACCCTAACCCTAACCCTAACCCTAACCCTAACCCTAACCCTAACCCTAACCCTAACCCTAACCCTAACCCTAACCCTAACCCTAACCCTAACCCTAACCCTAACCCTAACCCTAACCCTAACCCTAACCCTAACCCTAACCCTAACCCTAACCCTAACCCTAACCCTAACCCTAACCCTAACCCTAACCCTAACCCTAACCCTAACCCTAACCCTAACCCTAACCCTAACCCTAACCCTAACCCTAACCCTAACCCTAACCCTAACCCTAACCCTAACCCTAACCCTAACCCTAACCCTAACCCTAACCCTAACCCTAACCCTAACCCTAACCCTAACCCTAACCCTAACCCTAACCCTAACCCTAACCCTAACCCTAACCCTAACCCTAACCCTAACCCTAACCCTAACCCTAACCCTAACCCTAACCCTAACCCTAACCCTAACCCTAACCCTAACCCTAACCCTAACCCTAACCCTAACCCTAACCCTAACCCTAACCCTAACCCTAACCCTAACCCTAACCCTAACCCTAACCCTAACCCTAACCCTAACCCTAACCCTAACCCTAACCCTAACCCTAACCCTAACCCTAACCCTAACCCTAACCCTAACCCTAACCCTAACCCTAACCCTAACCCTAACCCTAACCCTAACCCTAACCCTAACCCTAACCCTAACCCTAACCCTAACCCTAACCCTAACCCTAACCCTAACCCTAACCCTAACCCTAACCCTAACCCTAACCCTAACCCTAACCCTAACCCTAACCCTAACCCTAACCCTAACCCTAACCCTAACCCTAACCCTAACCCTAACCCTAACCCTAACCCTAACCCTAACCCTAACCCTAACCCTAACCCTAACCCTAACCCTAACCCTAACCCTAACCCTAACCCTAACCCTAACCCTAACCCTAACCCTAACCCTAACCCTAACCCTAACCCTAACCCTAACCCTAACCCTAACCCTAACCCTAACCCTAACCCTAACCCTAACCCTAACCCTAACCCTAACCCTAACCCTAACCCTAACCCTAACCCTAACCCTAACCCTAACCCTAACCCTAACCCTAACCCTAACCCTAACCCTAACCCTAACCCTAACCCTAACCCTAACCCTAACCCTAACCCTAACCCTAACCCTAACCCTAACCCTAACCCTAACCCTAACCCTAACCCTAACCCTAACCCTAACCCTAACCCTAACCCTAACCCTAACCCTAACCCTAACCCTAACCCTAACCCTAACCCTAACCCTAACCCTAACCCTAACCCTAACCCTAACCCTAACCCTAACCCTAACCCTAACCCTAACCCTAACCCTAACCCTAACCCTAACCCTAACCCTAACCCTAACCCTAACCCTAACCCTAACCCTAACCCTAACCCTAACCCTAACCCTAACCCTAACCCTAACCCTAACCCTAACCCTAACCCTAACCCTAACCCTAACCCTAACCCTAACCCTAACCCTAACCCTAACCCTAACCCTAACCCTAACCCTAACCCTAACCCTAACCCTAACCCTAACCCTAACCCTAACCCTAACCCTAACCCTAACCCTAACCCTAACCCTAACCCTAACCCTAACCCTAACCCTAACCCTAACCCTAACCCTAACCCTAACCCTAACCCTAACCCTAACCCTAACCCTAACCCTAACCCTAACCCTAACCCTAACCCTAACCCTAACCCTAACCCTAACCCTAACCCTAACCCTAACCCTAACCCTAACCCTAACCCTAACCCTAACCCTAACCCTAACCCTAACCCTAACCCTAACCCTAACCCTAACCCTAACCCTAACCCTAACCCTAACCCTAACCCTAACCCTAACCCTAACCCTAACCCTAACCCTAACCCTAACCCTAACCCTAACCCTAACCCTAACCCTAACCCTAACCCTAACCCTAACCCTAACCCTAACCCTAACCCTAACCCTAACCCTAACCCTAACCCTAACCCTAACCCTAACCCTAACCCTAACCCTAACCCTAACCCTAACCCTAACCCTAACCCTAACCCTAACCCTAACCCTAACCCTAACCCTAACCCTAACCCTAACCCTAACCCTAACCCTAACCCTAACCCTAACCCTAACCCTAACCCTAACCCTAACCCTAACCCTAACCCTAACCCTAACCCTAACCCTAACCCTAACCCTAACCCTAACCCTAACCCTAACCCTAACCCTAACCCTAACCCTAACCCTAACCCTAACCCTAACCCTAACCCTAACCCTAACCCTAACCCTAACCCTAACCCTAACCCTAACCCTAACCCTAACCCTAACCCTAACCCTAACCCTAACCCTAACCCTAACCCTAACCCTAACCCTAACCCTAACCCTAACCCTAACCCTAACCCTAACCCTAACCCTAACCCTAACCCTAACCCTAACCCTAACCCTAACCCTAACCCTAACCCTAACCCTAACCCTAACCCTAACCCTAACCCTAACCCTAACCCTAACCCTAACCCTAACCCTAACCCTAACCCTAACCCTAACCCTAACCCTAACCCTAACCCTAACCCTAACCCTAACCCTAACCCTAACCCTAACCCTAACCCTAACCCTAACCCTAACCCTAACCCTAACCCTAACCCTAACCCTAACCCTAACCCTAACCCTAACCCTAACCCTAACCCTAACCCTAACCCTAACCCTAACCCTAACCCTAACCCTAACCCTAACCCTAACCCTAACCCTAACCCTAACCCTAACCCTAACCCTAACCCTAACCCTAACCCTAACCCTAACCCTAACCCTAACCCTAACCCTAACCCTAACCCTAACCCTAACCCTAACCCTAACCCTAACCCTAACCCTAACCCTAACCCTAACCCTAACCCTAACCCTAACCCTAACCCTAACCCTAACCCTAACCCTAACCCTAACCCTAACCCTAACCCTAACCCTAACCCTAACCCTAACCCTAACCCTAACCCTAACCCTAACCCTAACCCTAACCCTAACCCTAACCCTAACCCTAACCCTAACCCTAACCCTAACCCTAACCCTAACCCTAACCCTAACCCTAACCCTAACCCTAACCCTAACCCTAACCCTAACCCTAACCCTAACCCTAACCCTAACCCTAACCCTAACCCTAACCCTAACCCTAACCCTAACCCTAACCCTAACCCTAACCCTAACCCTAACCCTAACCCTAACCCTAACCCTAACCCTAACCCTAACCCTAACCCTAACCCTAACCCTAACCCTAACCCTAACCCTAACCCTAACCCTAACCCTAACCCTAACCCTAACCCTAACCCTAACCCTAACCCTAACCCTAACCCTAACCCTAACCCTAACCCTAACCCTAACCCTAACCCTAACCCTAACCCTAACCCTAACCCTAACCCTAACCCTAACCCTAACCCTAACCCTAACCCTAACCCTAACCCTAACCCTAACCCTAACCCTAACCCTAACCCTAACCCTAACCCTAACCCTAACCCTAACCCTAACCCTAACCCTAACCCTAACCCTAACCCTAACCCTAACCCTAACCCTAACCCTAACCCTAACCCTAACCCTAACCCTAACCCTAACCCTAACCCTAACCCTAACCCTAACCCTAACCCTAACCCTAACCCTAACCCTAACCCTAACCCTAACCCTAACCCTAACCCTAACCCTAACCCTAACCCTAACCCTAACCCTAACCCTAACCCTAACCCTAACCCTAACCCTAACCCTAACCCTAACCCTAACCCTAACCCTAACCCTAACCCTAACCCTAACCCTAACCCTAACCCTAACCCTAACCCTAACCCTAACCCTAACCCTAACCCTAACCCTAACCCTAACCCTAACCCTAACCCTAACCCTAACCCTAACCCTAACCCTAACCCTAACCCTAACCCTAACCCTAACCCTAACCCTAACCCTAACCCTAACCCTAACCCTAACCCTAACCCTAACCCTAACCCTAACCCTAACCCTAACCCTAACCCTAACCCTAACCCTAACCCTAACCCTAACCCTAACCCTAACCCTAACCCTAACCCTAACCCTAACCCTAACCCTAACCCTAACCCTAACCCTAACCCTAACCCTAACCCTAACCCTAACCCTAACCCTAACCCTAACCCTAACCCTAACCCTAACCCTAACCCTAACCCTAACCCTAACCCTAACCCTAACCCTAACCCTAACCCTAACCCTAACCCTAACCCTAACCCTAACCCTAACCCTAACCCTAACCCTAACCCTAACCCTAACCCTAACCCTAACCCTAACCCTAACCCTAACCCTAACCCTAACCCTAACCCTAACCCTAACCCTAACCCTAACCCTAACCCTAACCCTAACCCTAACCCTAACCCTAACCCTAACCCTAACCCTAACCCTAACCCTAACCCTAACCCTAACCCTAACCCTAACCCTAACCCTAACCCTAACCCTAACCCTAACCCTAACCCTAACCCTAACCCTAACCCTAACCCTAACCCTAACCCTAACCCTAACCCTAACCCTAACCCTAACCCTAACCCTAACCCTAACCCTAACCCTAACCCTAACCCTAACCCTAACCCTAACCCTAACCCTAACCCTAACCCTAACCCTAACCCTAACCCTAACCCTAACCCTAACCCTAACCCTAACCCTAACCCTAACCCTAACCCTAACCCTAACCCTAACCCTAACCCTAACCCTAACCCTAACCCTAACCCTAACCCTAACCCTAACCCTAACCCTAACCCTAACCCTAACCCTAACCCTAACCCTAACCCTAACCCTAACCCTAACCCTAACCCTAACCCTAACCCTAACCCTAACCCTAACCCTAACCCTAACCCTAACCCTAACCCTAACCCTAACCCTAACCCTAACCCTAACCCTAACCCTAACCCTAACCCTAACCCTAACCCTAACCCTAACCCTAACCCTAACCCTAACCCTAACCCTAACCCTAACCCTAACCCTAACCCTAACCCTAACCCTAACCCTAACCCTAACCCTAACCCTAACCCTAACCCTAACCCTAACCCTAACCCTAACCCTAACCCTAACCCTAACCCTAACCCTAACCCTAACCCTAACCCTAACCCTAACCCTAACCCTAACCCTAACCCTAACCCTAACCCTAACCCTAACCCTAACCCTAACCCTAACCCTAACCCTAACCCTAACCCTAACCCTAACCCTAACCCTAACCCTAACCCTAACCCTAACCCTAACCCTAACCCTAACCCTAACCCTAACCCTAACCCTAACCCTAACCCTAACCCTAACCCTAACCCTAACCCTAACCCTAACCCTAACCCTAACCCTAACCCTAACCCTAACCCTAACCCTAACCCTAACCCTAACCCTAACCCTAACCCTAACCCTAACCCTAACCCTAACCCTAACCCTAACCCTAACCCTAACCCTAACCCTAACCCTAACCCTAACCCTAACCCTAACCCTAACCCTAACCCTAACCCTAACCCTAACCCTAACCCTAACCCTAACCCTAACCCTAACCCTAACCCTAACCCTAACCCTAACCCTAACCCTAACCCTAACCCTAACCCTAACCCTAACCCTAACCCTAACCCTAACCCTAACCCTAACCCTAACCCTAACCCTAACCCTAACCCTAACCCTAACCCTAACCCTAACCCTAACCCTAACCCTAACCCTAACCCTAACCCTAACCCTAACCCTAACCCTAACCCTAACCCTAACCCTAACCCTAACCCTAACCCTAACCCTAACCCTAACCCTAACCCTAACCCTAACCCTAACCCTAACCCTAACCCTAACCCTAACCCTAACCCTAACCCTAACCCTAACCCTAACCCTAACCCTAACCCTAACCCTAACCCTAACCCTAACCCTAACCCTAACCCTAACCCTAACCCTAACCCTAACCCTAACCCTAACCCTAACCCTAACCCTAACCCTAACCCTAACCCTAACCCTAACCCTAACCCTAACCCTAACCCTAACCCTAACCCTAACCCTAACCCTAACCCTAACCCTAACCCTAACCCTAACCCTAACCCTAACCCTAACCCTAACCCTAACCCTAACCCTAACCCTAACCCTAACCCTAACCCTAACCCTAACCCTAACCCTAACCCTAACCCTAACCCTAACCCTAACCCTAACCCTAACCCTAACCCTAACCCTAACCCTAACCCTAACCCTAACCCTAACCCTAACCCTAACCCTAACCCTAACCCTAACCCTAACCCTAACCCTAACCCTAACCCTAACCCTAACCCTAACCCTAACCCTAACCCTAACCCTAACCCTAACCCTAACCCTAACCCTAACCCTAACCCTAACCCTAACCCTAACCCTAACCCTAACCCTAACCCTAACCCTAACCCTAACCCTAACCCTAACCCTAACCCTAACCCTAACCCTAACCCTAACCCTAACCCTAACCCTAACCCTAACCCTAACCCTAACCCTAACCCTAACCCTAACCCTAACCCTAACCCTAACCCTAACCCTAACCCTAACCCTAACCCTAACCCTAACCCTAACCCTAACCCTAACCCTAACCCTAACCCTAACCCTAACCCTAACCCTAACCCTAACCCTAACCCTAACCCTAACCCTAACCCTAACCCTAACCCTAACCCTAACCCTAACCCTAACCCTAACCCTAACCCTAACCCTAACCCTAACCCTAACCCTAACCCTAACCCTAACCCTAACCCTAACCCTAACCCTAACCCTAACCCTAACCCTAACCCTAACCCTAACCCTAACCCTAACCCTAACCCTAACCCTAACCCTAACCCTAACCCTAACCCTAACCCTAACCCTAACCCTAACCCTAACCCTAACCCTAACCCTAACCCTAACCCTAACCCTAACCCTAACCCTAACCCTAACCCTAACCCTAACCCTAACCCTAACCCTAACCCTAACCCTAACCCTAACCCTAACCCTAACCCTAACCCTAACCCTAACCCTAACCCTAACCCTAACCCTAACCCTAACCCTAACCCTAACCCTAACCCTAACCCTAACCCTAACCCTAACCCTAACCCTAACCCTAACCCTAACCCTAACCCTAACCCTAACCCTAACCCTAACCCTAACCCTAACCCTAACCCTAACCCTAACCCTAACCCTAACCCTAACCCTAACCCTAACCCTAACCCTAACCCTAACCCTAACCCTAACCCTAACCCTAACCCTAACCCTAACCCTAACCCTAACCCTAACCCTAACCCTAACCCTAACCCTAACCCTAACCCTAACCCTAACCCTAACCCTAACCCTAACCCTAACCCTAACCCTAACCCTAACCCTAACCCTAACCCTAACCCTAACCCTAACCCTAACCCTAACCCTAACCCTAACCCTAACCCTAACCCTAACCCTAACCCTAACCCTAACCCTAACCCTAACCCTAACCCTAACCCTAACCCTAACCCTAACCCTAACCCTAACCCTAACCCTAACCCTAACCCTAACCCTAACCCTAACCCTAACCCTAACCCTAACCCTAACCCTAACCCTAACCCTAACCCTAACCCTAACCCTAACCCTAACCCTAACCCTAACCCTAACCCTAACCCTAACCCTAACCCTAACCCTAACCCTAACCCTAACCCTAACCCTAACCCTAACCCTAACCCTAACCCTAACCCTAACCCTAACCCTAACCCTAACCCTAACCCTAACCCTAACCCTAACCCTAACCCTAACCCTAACCCTAACCCTAACCCTAACCCTAACCCTAACCCTAACCCTAACCCTAACCCTAACCCTAACCCTAACCCTAACCCTAACCCTAACCCTAACCCTAACCCTAACCCTAACCCTAACCCTAACCCTAACCCTAACCCTAACCCTAACCCTAACCCTAACCCTAACCCTAACCCTAACCCTAACCCTAACCCTAACCCTAACCCTAACCCTAACCCTAACCCTAACCCTAACCCTAACCCTAACCCTAACCCTAACCCTAACCCTAACCCTAACCCTAACCCTAACCCTAACCCTAACCCTAACCCTAACCCTAACCCTAACCCTAACCCTAACCCTAACCCTAACCCTAACCCTAACCCTAACCCTAACCCTAACCCTAACCCTAACCCTAACCCTAACCCTAACCCTAACCCTAACCCTAACCCTAACCCTAACCCTAACCCTAACCCTAACCCTAACCCTAACCCTAACCCTAACCCTAACCCTAACCCTAACCCTAACCCTAACCCTAACCCTAACCCTAACCCTAACCCTAACCCTAACCCTAACCCTAACCCTAACCCTAACCCTAACCCTAACCCTAACCCTAACCCTAACCCTAACCCTAACCCTAACCCTAACCCTAACCCTAACCCTAACCCTAACCCTAACCCTAACCCTAACCCTAACCCTAACCCTAACCCTAACCCTAACCCTAACCCTAACCCTAACCCTAACCCTAACCCTAACCCTAACCCTAACCCTAACCCTAACCCTAACCCTAACCCTAACCCTAACCCTAACCCTAACCCTAACCCTAACCCTAACCCTAACCCTAACCCTAACCCTAACCCTAACCCTAACCCTAACCCTAACCCTAACCCTAACCCTAACCCTAACCCTAACCCTAACCCTAACCCTAACCCTAACCCTAACCCTAACCCTAACCCTAACCCTAACCCTAACCCTAACCCTAACCCTAACCCTAACCCTAACCCTAACCCTAACCCTAACCCTAACCCTAACCCTAACCCTAACCCTAACCCTAACCCTAACCCTAACCCTAACCCTAACCCTAACCCTAACCCTAACCCTAACCCTAACCCTAACCCTAACCCTAACCCTAACCCTAACCCTAACCCTAACCCTAACCCTAACCCTAACCCTAACCCTAACCCTAACCCTAACCCTAACCCTAACCCTAACCCTAACCCTAACCCTAACCCTAACCCTAACCCTAACCCTAACCCTAACCCTAACCCTAACCCTAACCCTAACCCTAACCCTAACCCTAACCCTAACCCTAACCCTAACCCTAACCCTAACCCTAACCCTAACCCTAACCCTAACCCTAACCCTAACCCTAACCCTAACCCTAACCCTAACCCTAACCCTAACCCTAACCCTAACCCTAACCCTAACCCTAACCCTAACCCTAACCCTAACCCTAACCCTAACCCTAACCCTAACCCTAACCCTAACCCTAACCCTAACCCTAACCCTAACCCTAACCCTAACCCTAACCCTAACCCTAACCCTAACCCTAACCCTAACCCTAACCCTAACCCTAACCCTAACCCTAACCCTAACCCTAACCCTAACCCTAACCCTAACCCTAACCCTAACCCTAACCCTAACCCTAACCCTAACCCTAACCCTAACCCTAACCCTAACCCTAACCCTAACCCTAACCCTAACCCTAACCCTAACCCTAACCCTAACCCTAACCCTAACCCTAACCCTAACCCTAACCCTAACCCTAACCCTAACCCTAACCCTAACCCTAACCCTAACCCTAACCCTAACCCTAACCCTAACCCTAACCCTAACCCTAACCCTAACCCTAACCCTAACCCTAACCCTAACCCTAACCCTAACCCTAACCCTAACCCTAACCCTAACCCTAACCCTAACCCTAACCCTAACCCTAACCCTAACCCTAACCCTAACCCTAACCCTAACCCTAACCCTAACCCTAACCCTAACCCTAACCCTAACCCTAACCCTAACCCTAACCCTAACCCTAACCCTAACCCTAACCCTAACCCTAACCCTAACCCTAACCCTAACCCTAACCCTAACCCTAACCCTAACCCTAACCCTAACCCTAACCCTAACCCTAACCCTAACCCTAACCCTAACCCTAACCCTAACCCTAACCCTAACCCTAACCCTAACCCTAACCCTAACCCTAACCCTAACCCTAACCCTAACCCTAACCCTAACCCTAACCCTAACCCTAACCCTAACCCTAACCCTAACCCTAACCCTAACCCTAACCCTAACCCTAACCCTAACCCTAACCCTAACCCTAACCCTAACCCTAACCCTAACCCTAACCCTAACCCTAACCCTAACCCTAACCCTAACCCTAACCCTAACCCTAACCCTAACCCTAACCCTAACCCTAACCCTAACCCTAACCCTAACCCTAACCCTAACCCTAACCCTAACCCTAACCCTAACCCTAACCCTAACCCTAACCCTAACCCTAACCCTAACCCTAACCCTAACCCTAACCCTAACCCTAACCCTAACCCTAACCCTAACCCTAACCCTAACCCTAACCCTAACCCTAACCCTAACCCTAACCCTAACCCTAACCCTAACCCTAACCCTAACCCTAACCCTAACCCTAACCCTAACCCTAACCCTAACCCTAACCCTAACCCTAACCCTAACCCTAACCCTAACCCTAACCCTAACCCTAACCCTAACCCTAACCCTAACCCTAACCCTAACCCTAACCCTAACCCTAACCCTAACCCTAACCCTAACCCTAACCCTAACCCTAACCCTAACCCTAACCCTAACCCTAACCCTAACCCTAACCCTAACCCTAACCCTAACCCTAACCCTAACCCTAACCCTAACCCTAACCCTAACCCTAACCCTAACCCTAACCCTAACCCTAACCCTAACCCTAACCCTAACCCTAACCCTAACCCTAACCCTAACCCTAACCCTAACCCTAACCCTAACCCTAACCCTAACCCTAACCCTAACCCTAACCCTAACCCTAACCCTAACCCTAACCCTAACCCTAACCCTAACCCTAACCCTAACCCTAACCCTAACCCTAACCCTAACCCTAACCCTAACCCTAACCCTAACCCTAACCCTAACCCTAACCCTAACCCTAACCCTAACCCTAACCCTAACCCTAACCCTAACCCTAACCCTAACCCTAACCCTAACCCTAACCCTAACCCTAACCCTAACCCTAACCCTAACCCTAACCCTAACCCTAACCCTAACCCTAACCCTAACCCTAACCCTAACCCTAACCCTAACCCTAACCCTAACCCTAACCCTAACCCTAACCCTAACCCTAACCCTAACCCTAACCCTAACCCTAACCCTAACCCTAACCCTAACCCTAACCCTAACCCTAACCCTAACCCTAACCCTAACCCTAACCCTAACCCTAACCCTAACCCTAACCCTAACCCTAACCCTAACCCTAACCCTAACCCTAACCCTAACCCTAACCCTAACCCTAACCCTAACCCTAACCCTAACCCTAACCCTAACCCTAACCCTAACCCTAACCCTAACCCTAACCCTAACCCTAACCCTAACCCTAACCCTAACCCTAACCCTAACCCTAACCCTAACCCTAACCCTAACCCTAACCCTAACCCTAACCCTAACCCTAACCCTAACCCTAACCCTAACCCTAACCCTAACCCTAACCCTAACCCTAACCCTAACCCTAACCCTAACCCTAACCCTAACCCTAACCCTAACCCTAACCCTAACCCTAACCCTAACCCTAACCCTAACCCTAACCCTAACCCTAACCCTAACCCTAACCCTAACCCTAACCCTAACCCTAACCCTAACCCTAACCCTAACCCTAACCCTAACCCTAACCCTAACCCTAACCCTAACCCTAACCCTAACCCTAACCCTAACCCTAACCCTAACCCTAACCCTAACCCTAACCCTAACCCTAACCCTAACCCTAACCCTAACCCTAACCCTAACCCTAACCCTAACCCTAACCCTAACCCTAACCCTAACCCTAACCCTAACCCTAACCCTAACCCTAACCCTAACCCTAACCCTAACCCTAACCCTAACCCTAACCCTAACCCTAACCCTAACCCTAACCCTAACCCTAACCCTAACCCTAACCCTAACCCTAACCCTAACCCTAACCCTAACCCTAACCCTAACCCTAACCCTAACCCTAACCCTAACCCTAACCCTAACCCTAACCCTAACCCTAACCCTAACCCTAACCCTAACCCTAACCCTAACCCTAACCCTAACCCTAACCCTAACCCTAACCCTAACCCTAACCCTAACCCTAACCCTAACCCTAACCCTAACCCTAACCCTAACCCTAACCCTAACCCTAACCCTAACCCTAACCCTAACCCTAACCCTAACCCTAACCCTAACCCTAACCCTAACCCTAACCCTAACCCTAACCCTAACCCTAACCCTAACCCTAACCCTAACCCTAACCCTAACCCTAACCCTAACCCTAACCCTAACCCTAACCCTAACCCTAACCCTAACCCTAACCCTAACCCTAACCCTAACCCTAACCCTAACCCTAACCCTAACCCTAACCCTAACCCTAACCCTAACCCTAACCCTAACCCTAACCCTAACCCTAACCCTAACCCTAACCCTAACCCTAACCCTAACCCTAACCCTAACCCTAACCCTAACCCTAACCCTAACCCTAACCCTAACCCTAACCCTAACCCTAACCCTAACCCTAACCCTAACCCTAACCCTAACCCTAACCCTAACCCTAACCCTAACCCTAACCCTAACCCTAACCCTAACCCTAACCCTAACCCTAACCCTAACCCTAACCCTAACCCTAACCCTAACCCTAACCCTAACCCTAACCCTAACCCTAACCCTAACCCTAACCCTAACCCTAACCCTAACCCTAACCCTAACCCTAACCCTAACCCTAACCCTAACCCTAACCCTAACCCTAACCCTAACCCTAACCCTAACCCTAACCCTAACCCTAACCCTAACCCTAACCCTAACCCTAACCCTAACCCTAACCCTAACCCTAACCCTAACCCTAACCCTAACCCTAACCCTAACCCTAACCCTAACCCTAACCCTAACCCTAACCCTAACCCTAACCCTAACCCTAACCCTAACCCTAACCCTAACCCTAACCCTAACCCTAACCCTAACCCTAACCCTAACCCTAACCCTAACCCTAACCCTAACCCTAACCCTAACCCTAACCCTAACCCTAACCCTAACCCTAACCCTAACCCTAACCCTAACCCTAACCCTAACCCTAACCCTAACCCTAACCCTAACCCTAACCCTAACCCTAACCCTAACCCTAACCCTAACCCTAACCCTAACCCTAACCCTAACCCTAACCCTAACCCTAACCCTAACCCTAACCCTAACCCTAACCCTAACCCTAACCCTAACCCTAACCCTAACCCTAACCCTAACCCTAACCCTAACCCTAACCCTAACCCTAACCCTAACCCTAACCCTAACCCTAACCCTAACCCTAACCCTAACCCTAACCCTAACCCTAACCCTAACCCTAACCCTAACCCTAACCCTAACCCTAACCCTAACCCTAACCCTAACCCTAACCCTAACCCTAACCCTAACCCTAACCCTAACCCTAACCCTAACCCTAACCCTAACCCTAACCCTAACCCTAACCCTAACCCTAACCCTAACCCTAACCCTAACCCTAACCCTAACCCTAACCCTAACCCTAACCCTAACCCTAACCCTAACCCTAACCCTAACCCTAACCCTAACCCTAACCCTAACCCTAACCCTAACCCTAACCCTAACCCTAACCCTAACCCTAACCCTAACCCTAACCCTAACCCTAACCCTAACCCTAACCCTAACCCTAACCCTAACCCTAACCCTAACCCTAACCCTAACCCTAACCCTAACCCTAACCCTAACCCTAACCCTAACCCTAACCCTAACCCTAACCCTAACCCTAACCCTAACCCTAACCCTAACCCTAACCCTAACCCTAACCCTAACCCTAACCCTAACCCTAACCCTAACCCTAACCCTAACCCTAACCCTAACCCTAACCCTAACCCTAACCCTAACCCTAACCCTAACCCTAACCCTAACCCTAACCCTAACCCTAACCCTAACCCTAACCCTAACCCTAACCCTAACCCTAACCCTAACCCTAACCCTAACCCTAACCCTAACCCTAACCCTAACCCTAACCCTAACCCTAACCCTAACCCTAACCCTAACCCTAACCCTAACCCTAACCCTAACCCTAACCCTAACCCTAACCCTAACCCTAACCCTAACCCTAACCCTAACCCTAACCCTAACCCTAACCCTAACCCTAACCCTAACCCTAACCCTAACCCTAACCCTAACCCTAACCCTAACCCTAACCCTAACCCTAACCCTAACCCTAACCCTAACCCTAACCCTAACCCTAACCCTAACCCTAACCCTAACCCTAACCCTAACCCTAACCCTAACCCTAACCCTAACCCTAACCCTAACCCTAACCCTAACCCTAACCCTAACCCTAACCCTAACCCTAACCCTAACCCTAACCCTAACCCTAACCCTAACCCTAACCCTAACCCTAACCCTAACCCTAACCCTAACCCTAACCCTAACCCTAACCCTAACC